>NC_052148.1:274722140-274769801 GCF_902713615.1 Scyliorhinus canicula
GGACAGAGCCTTGGACAGGGCCTTGGACAGGGCCTTGGACAGAGCCTTGGACAGGGCCTTGGACAGGGCCTTGGACAGGGCTTTGGACAGGGCCTTGGACAGGGCCTTGGACAGGGCCTTGGACAGAGCCTTGGACAGGGCCTTGGACAGGGCCTTGGACAGGGCCTTGGACAGAGCCTTGGACAGGGCCTTGGACAGGGCCTTGGACAGGGCCTTGGACAGAGCCTTGGACAGAGCCTTGGACAGAGCCTTGGACAGAGCATTGGACAGGGCCTTGGACAGGGCCTTGGACAGAGCCTTGGACAGAGTCTTGGACAGAGCCTTGGACAGAGCCTTGGACAGGGCCTTGGACAGAGCCTTGGACAGGGCCTTGGACAGGGCCTTGGACAGAGCCTTGGACAGAGCCTTGGACAGGGCCTTGGACAGAGGCTTGGACAGAGCCTTGGACAGGGCCTTGGACAGAGCCTTGGACAGGGCCTTGGACAGGAGGCAAGGCGACAGATTTGGGAGTCGGGCATAGCCAAGATTGTAGGTAGGAGCCTTGCTGGAACCCTGCCGCCCAAGACCAGCTCCCGTACCAGCCTCCCCGAACAGGCGCTGGAATGTGGCGACTAGGGGCTTTTCACAGTAACTTCATTGAAGCCTACTCGTGACAATAAGCAATTTTCATTTCATTTTCATTTAATTTCATTTTCATTTCATTTTCAGAGGTCAGAGACAGGAGCCTATGGGATGTTAAATGGAGCAAGGAGGGGTGGGATGGGAAAGAAACAGTAAGCTGTTTTGGGGACTGGTTTTCTGGGAGGAGCTGGCTGCCTGGTTGGAGACCAATCACCACATTCAACGCATCAAGTTGTGATGTTGAGTCTTAATGCCACAGTATAAAGAATCAATCCATCGTATCACACAATCCCTTCAGAACAGAACTGTTGTACAGACATCTGAGAGTTATCCATAACCAATAGTCAGAACTGTATTGACCAAACTTCAGAATATTAATAAGAATTCTCAACATGCATCCCCCGATACCCCAAACTCAGTGTAGCCCGCAATGCCACAGGTGACTGGCACCATCACCAGTGTCGGGCTCAAAGGCACAGTGAGATGGCCAATGGTCCTGGATCCTTCACCCAGCCCGGAGAATGGCAGAAACTTCCAGGGCCTGCTCAGTATTCCAGGGCCAGTGATAATGTAAATGTATTCAGTGACAATTTCCACTTCATTGATGAAAGGATTTGGTGACATTACCCCAACAGTTTCAGGCTGTAGTCTGGAGATCTCAGCAGCTCACACAGGAATTTAATTGCTTCAAAATCCAATTTATTCTCTCCACACCTAGCAAGTTAAAAAATAGAAGTAAGAGGTTTTTGAATCTGTTTAGTTTTACCTTTTTAAAAAACCCACAACCAATGAAAGCTCTGTATCTATGAGTGTCATTTCCATAACTCGAACTCTCTGTGGGTTGATTTGAGGACCACGTTCTCGAGAGTTAATCATTATGAAAAGCTTGTTTTGTTTATTTGTTCATGGGACAAGGGCGTCGCAGACTGTGCCAGCATTCATTCCCCATTCTTAATTGCCCTTGTCAGAGGGTCAGTACTGAGGGAGTGCCACACTGTCAGAGGGTCAGTACTGAGGGAGTGCTGCACTGTCAGAGGGTCAGTACTGAGGGAGTGCTGCACTGTCAGAGGGTCAGTACTGAGGGAGTGCCACACTGTCAGAGGGTCCAGTACTGAGGGAGTGCTGCACTGTCAGAGGGTCAGTACTGAGGGAGTGCCACACTGTCAGAGGGTCAGTACTGAGGGAGTGCTGCACTGTCAGAGGGTCAGTACTGAGGGAGTGCCGCACTGTCCAGAGGTCAGTACTGAGGGAGTGCCACACTGTCAGAGGGTCAGTACTGAGGGAGTGCCGCACTGTCAGAGGGTCAGTACTGAGGGAGTGCTGCACTGTCAGAGGGTCAGTACTGAGGTCCTGCACTGTCAGAAGGGTCAGTACTGAGGGAGTGCCGCACTGTCAGAGGGTCAGTACTGAGGGAGTGCTGCACTGTCAGAGGGTCAGTACTGAGGGAGTGCGCACTGTCAGAGGGTCAGTACTGAGGGAGTGCCTGCAACTGTCAGAGGGTCAGTACTGAGGGAGTGCTGCACTGTCAGAGGGTCAGTACTGAGGAGTGCCGCACTGTCAGAGGGTCAGTACTGAGGGAATGCCGCACTGTCAGAGGGTCAGTACTGAGGGAGTGCCGCACTGTCAGAGGGTCGTACTGAGGAGCTGCACTGTCAGAGGTCAGTACTGAGGAGTGCTGCACTGTCAGAGGGTCAGTACTGGAGGGAGTGCTGCACTGTCAGAGGGTCATGTACTGAGGGAGTGCTGCACTGTCAGAGGGTCAGTACTGAGGGAGTGCCTGCACTGTCAGAGGGTCAGTACTGAGGGAGTGCCGCACTGTCAGAGGGTCAGTACTGAGGGAGTGCCGCACTGTCAGAGGGTCAGTACTGAGTGAGTGCCGCACTGTCAGAAGGTCAGTACTGAGGGAGTGCCACACTGTCAGAGGGTCAGTACTGAGGGAGTGCCGCACTGTCAGAGGGTCAGTACTGAGGGAGTGCTGCACTGTCAGAGGGTCAGTACTGAGTGAGTGCCGCACTGTCAGAGGGTCAGTACTGAGGGAATGCTGCACTGTCAGAGGGTCAGTACTGAGGGAGTGCCGCACTGTCAGAGGGTCAGTACTGAGGGAGTGCCGCACTGTCAGAGGGTCAGTACTGAGGACGTGCCGCACTGTCAGAGGGTCTGTACTGAGGGAATGCCGCACTGTCAGAGGGTCAGTACTGAGGGAGTGCTGCACTGTCAGAGGGTCAGTACTGAGGGAGTGCTGCACTGTCAGAGGGTCAGTACTGAGGGAGTGCCGCACTGTCAGAGGGTCAGTACTGAGGGAGTGCTGCACTGTCAGAGGGTCAGTACTGAGGGAGTGCTGCACTGTGAGAGGGTCAGTACTGAGGGAGTGCTGCACTGTCAGAGGGTCAGTACTGAGGGAGTGCTGCACTGTCAGAGGGTCAGTACTGAGGGAGAGCTGCACTGTCAGAGGGTCAGTACTGAGTGAGTGCTGCACTGTCAGAGGGTCAGTACTGAGGGAGAGCTGCACTGTCAGAGGGTCAGTACTGAGGGAGAGCTGCATTGTCGGAGTGGAAAATAAAACATGAGGGAGGAAAATGAAGAGTTAAATCAATTTTAAATCCAGAGGGAATGTAACTGAAAAAGAATAAAAGTGAACTATAATTGTGGTAATGGTGAAAGAAGTCAAAAATATCCATTAGTAAATCACTGACGGGGTGTCAGTGAGAGAACGAGTGGGGCTCCGAGCTGTGATGGGCTAAGTCCATAAGATCATAAGACATAGGAGCAGAATTAGGCCACTCGGCCCATCCAGTCTGCTCCGCCATTCAATCATGGCGGATATTTTTCTCTTCCCCATTCTCCTTCCTTCTCCCCATAACCCCTGATCCCCTTATTAATCAAGAACCCAAGTCCCATGGGTAGCACTGTGGCTTCACAGCTCCATGGTCCCAGGTTCGATTCCCCGCTGGGTCACTGTCTGTGCGGAGTCTGCACATTCTCCCCGTGTCTGCGTGGATTTCCTCCGGGTGCTCCGGTTTCCTTCCACAAGTCCCAAAAGACGTGCTATTAGGTGAACTGGACATTCTGAATTCTCCCTCTGTGTACCCGAACAGGCGCCGGAATGTGGCGACTAGGGGATTTTCAGTCACTTCATTGTAAGACTACTTGTGACAATAAAGATTATTAAAAGATTATTTTTTTAAACTCCAAATTGGGAAGTGTGTGGAACACATGGATAATGCAGCCACATCACTGCCCTCTGCAGTGAGCTGTGAACTCCAATGGAGAAGAATCTAGATGAGAAATGAGAGGCTGATAGCCCTGTCCTGTTGTATGAACCCAGCTGGGTTCCAAATCCCTGACCATTGACCTAATAGCCTGAGAGTAACTAGTGAGGTGTGATAAACATGGCCCTGACCATGTCAGCCAATCCCAAAGAAAGATATGAAAGGTTCTCACCACAGCCTCTCACATTGCTTTAGATATGGTTGGAGATTCCTCAGCGCTGCACTATCTATGTTGGTTGCTGTGATATCTAATTCTTCCAGATCTCCAATCTTCATGTCTAGAAAGTATTTCAACACGGTGAAATCTACTGGAGTAAGTATATTGTCCCCAATGTGAACGCGCACATTTTGGGGATTTATCCTTTCTGCCATTGAGTCATTTTGCTGTTCGAATAGACAGTGGAGAAGATTCAAGATGCTGGACCCATTTTCACAGTGCTCTTTGATCCCTGATAGCAGCCAGTGGCAGTAGGACTCAGACTTGGTGGCTTTGTCCAACTCCATGTGCTTGGAGAGCAAAGTTTGATTCCTCTCTGACAACAGACCCGACAGGAATCGCTGGAAAATATCCAGGAAACCTGAGGCTATCGTGTATTCGGTCATTGTGTCCACGTTCATCAGGTCTGGGAAAGGCTCAGGTTCCAGTATGTAATGCAGAGCTGCAAAGAACTCCTGGATGGTGAAATGTGTAAAGGAAAAGACACTCTGCGCACCGTCTGGCTCCTGGACACAGGTTTCATCCAGAAAACTATTGACCAAAGTGTCCAGTTGCACAGAATGAGCCTGCAGGTCGTGTTGGTAGAAGAGTGTGTTGTGTTGCAGCAGTTTGCTGTATGCTAAGCTGCCCAGATTGCGGAGGGTGTGTGTGACTGGCTCCTTCCCTGTTGGCTGGGGTCGGGAATGATGTCTCAACAGCACAGTCAGGTAGCGGCTGTAAATGTCTGACATTGTCTTGGGCTCTTTCTGACATTCCCCTTGCTCTTCTTTGAAAACGCTGCAGACAATATAACAAAAGGCAGGGACAAAGCACAAGGTGAAGAGGAAATCATTCCCTTTCACTCGCAGGAACATTTGGCCGCCCACTTCCTCATCTTGGTAATATTTCAGGAAGAAATTTCGGATATCCCTTTCGGAGAAGCCAGTGATGATTACAAATCTGTCAATGGTCTCCACTGGGATGTAGCTGACTGCTGTGGGCCGACTCGTCAGCAGGATTGAAGCACCCATCAGCAGTTCCCCTCGCAGCAGACTGTGAATGATATCCACCACATCCCCTACCTCATCAGGGTCAGTGATGTAGCAATCTCCAGCCAGAGAGCTGCACAACCTAAACTCATCAAACCCATCCAGAATGATCAGCAGCTTCTTCGCTGCCTGGAAAACCACATTCAGCCCTTTGGACAAGTGACTGTTTTTCCTCAAAACCAGATTCCTAAAACTGGTGGGTTCATTAATTAAATTAAGGTCCCGGAATGAGAATTGCAGAATGAACTCAAAGTTATTAAAGCAGTCGTTATTGGCCCAATCGTAAACAATCTTCTGCAGCAGAACCGTCTTCCCTATTCCCGCTACTCCAGAAACCAGGGTTATGTTGGGAGCTCGTTTGTCGTTAATCTGCATAAATAATTGTCCTGGTTTGATTTCCATCTGCAGCCTGCTCCTCTCCTGTAAGTGAATCCGCTTCTGCCCAAAGGACAGCAGCTCGTGCCTTTTGAATTCAAGGCTGTCATGCCCTTTGACAAGCAGCAAGTTGGTGAATTGATCTGAAAGCTGGATTTTCTCTCCCGGGCGTGTATTGTAATACACCATTACTTCATTCCTGCGACGCAGGACTTGTTTGTGTTTCTTTATCAAAACTGAGTCTTCTGCAGAGACACAAAACAACATTTGAAACATTAAAGTGGAAGAGGATAGATCACTGTGGCAGCTTAACGTGACGAGTTTGAATCAAAATAACCAACTAATGCACTGTTCACTCCTCTATGTCCAGCACAACAGCCATGTCAGATAAACAGCTCTGGAATCAGCTTTCACTCTCCCCTCTCCAGCTATCACTTTGAAATAATTATTTCTGGAACAATCCTGATTTATCAGTCACTCTGGCTGGAGGCTGATCTAAACAGCTGATTGGCCAACTATGAAATAATTGTAATAATCTTTATTGTCACAAGTAGGCTTACATTAACACTGCAAAGAGGTTACTGTGAAAAGCCCCTGTGAAAATAGCACAAAACTGAATAATCATTCTGGAGAATTTTCCTGGGTCCAATATTTATCCCTAAATCAACATCACTAAAGCTGATGGTGAAGTTGGTATCACATCGCTGTTTGTGGCATGGACTGTGCAACATCATTGCCTGTAACACTGCTGGGGCGCCCTGCAGCCATGAAAGGTGCTATAGAAATGCAAGTCTCATTTTTTAACAAAACATTCTGAGCATTAAATGGGTTTGATTTATATTCTACTTATCATTTCCCCATCTACCCAACAATACAGCTGACTATTGTCCTTGGTCTTGATGAAAGACTTGCATCAATGTCGTGCCTTTCACAATCTCAGGACACTGCAAAGCATTTCAGCTGAAACATGTTCCAACCCTAATTTTCTGACCCACACCTTGATCCTGGGAGTGCCGTCTCGAACTCAATATTCCTCACTACCTGGAGTAGCATTCACAGTACATCCAGAGAAAATCCACACTGGAACCTACCGGAGGGTGTGTTTACACTCTCACTCTGACACAGATATCAAATGGTTTTGACCCGGACAGCTGTACGATTGCATAAGAAATATAGATCAGGTAAATCAAAGTCAACGTTTTGCACCAGAGAGTGATGTTTGCACATTGATACCAGTTTAGTATCATAGTGCGGCTAAACCCGCTTCACACTCACACTCCACTGGGTTTGAGTCAGCCAAACCTGGAACTAACCACCCCAAACTGAACCCACAAACCTCTGTATATCTGTAATCAACCATTATTCCAAAAGGGCAGAGTCTTAATCAATGGACAGTCTAATTACCCCTGGACACAGTCTAATCAATGGACAGTCTGCTTACACCTGGACACAGTCTAATCAATGGACAGTCTGCTTACACCTGGACACAGTCTAACCAATGGACAGTTTGCTTACCCCTGGACACAGTCTAATCAATGGACCGTCTACGTACCCCTGGACACAGTCTAATCAATGGACAGTTTATTCACCCCAGGACACAGTCTCATCAATGGACAGTCTGCTTACCCCTGGACACAGTCTAATCAATGGACAGTTTGCTTACCCCTGGACACAGTCTAATCAATGGACAGTTTGCTTACCCCTGGACACAGTCTAATCAATGGACAGTCTACGTACCCCTGGACACAGTCTAATCAGTGGACAGTTTATTCACCCCTAGACACAGTCTAATCAATGGACAGTCTACCTACCCCTGGACACAGTCTAATCAATGGACAGTCTACGTACCCCTGGACACAGTCTAATCAATGGACAGTCTGCTTACCCCTGGACACAGTCTAATCAATGGACAGTTTATTCACCCCTAGACACAGTCTAATCAATGGACAGTTTGCTTACCCCTGGACACAGTCTAATCAATGGTCAGTCTAGTTAGCCCTGGACACAGTCTAATCAATGGACCGTCTATTCACCCCTGGATACAGTCTAATCAATGGACAGTCTGCTTACCCCTGGACACAGTCAAATCAATGGACCATCTATTCACCCCTGTACACAGTCTAATCAATGGACATAACTATAAGCATAACTATAAGATTCAGGGTGGGAGATATAGGAGGGATGTCCAAGGTAGGTTCTTTACTCAGAGAGTGGTTAGGGTGTGGAATGGACTGCCTGCTGTGATAGTGGAGTCGGGCACTTTAGGAACATTCAAGCGGTTATTGGATAGGCACATGGAGCAGACCAGAATTACTGGTAGTGGGATTGCTTGATCTTGGTTTCGGACAATGCTCGGCACAACATCGAGGGCCGAAGGACCTGTTCTGTGCTGTACTGTTCTATGATCTATGACAGTCTACTTAGCCCTGGACACAGTCTAATCAATGGACTGTCTACTTACCCCTGGACACAGTCTAATCAATGGACAGTCTACTTACCCCTGGACACAGTCTAATCAATGGACAGTCTACAAACCCCTGGACACAGGGGTCTTTGTCGACAGGAATAGTGCCGGAAGACTGGAGGATAGCAAATGTTGTCCCCTTGTTCAAGAAGGGGAGTAGAGACAACCCTGGTAATTATAGACCTGTAAGCCTTACTTCGGTTGTGGGTAAAATGTTGGAAAAGGTTATAAGAGATAGGGTTTATAATCATCTTGAAAAGAACAAGTTGATTAGCGATAGTCAACACGGTTTTGTGAAGGGTAGGTCATGCCTCACAAACCTTATTGAGTTTTTTGAGAAGGTGACCAAACAGGTGGATGAGGGTAAAGCGGTTGATGTGGTGTATATGGATTTCAGTAAGGCGTTTGATAAGGTTCCCCACGGTAGGCTATTGCAGAAAATAAGGAAGTATGGGATTGAAGGTGATTTAGCGGTTTGGATCAGTAATTGGCTAGCTGAAAGAAGACAGAGGGTGGTGGTTGATGGCAAATGTTCATCCTGGAGTTCAGTTACTAGTGGTGTACCGCAAGGATCTGTTTTGGGGCCACTGCTGTTTGTCATTTTTATAAATGACCTGGAAGAGGGTGTAGAAGGATGGGTTAGTAAATTTGCAGATGATAATTTACCAAAATTCACTAGACTCTGGGGTGGTCCCGGTGGATTGGAAATTAGCAAACGTGACACCACTGTTTAAAAAAGGAGGTAGGCAGAAAGCAGGAAATTATAGGCCAGTGAGCTTAACTTCGGTAGTAGGGAAGATGCTGGAATCTATCATCAAGGAAGAAATAGCGAGGCATCTGGATAGAAATTGTCCCATTGGGCAGACGCAGCATGGGTTCATAAAGGGCAGGTCATGCCTAACTAATTTAGTGGAATTTTTTGAGGACATTGCCAGTGCAGTAGATAACGGGGAGCTGATGGATGTGGTATATCTGGATTTCCAGAAAGCCTTTGACAAGGTGCCACACAAAAGGTTGCTGCATAAGATAAAGATGCATGGCATTAAGGGTAAAGTAGTAGCATGGATAGAGGATTGGTTAATTAATAGAAAGCAAAGAGTGGGGATTAATGGGTGTTTCTCTGGTTGACAATCAGTAGCTAGTGGTGTCCCTCAGGGATCCGTGTTGGGCCCACAATTGTTCACAATTTACATAGATGATTTGGAGTTTGGGACCAAGGGCAATGTGTCCAAGTTTGCAGATGACAATAAGATGAGTGGTAAAGCAAAAAGTGCAGAGGATATGGGAAGTCTGCAGAGGGATTTGGATAGGTTGTGAATGGGCTAGCTAGGGTGTGAATGGGCTAGCTAGCTACAATGTTGACAAATGTTAGGTTATCCATTTTGGTAGGAATAACAGCAAACGGGATTATTATTTAAACGATAAAATATTAAAGCATGCCGCTGTGCAGAGAGACTTGGGTGTGCTAGTGCATGAGTCACAGAAGGTTGGTTTACAGGTGCAACAGGTGATTAAGAAGGCAAATGGAATTTGTCCTTCATTGCTAGAGGGATGGAGTTTAAGACTAGGGAGGTTATGTTGCAATTGTATAAGATGTTAGTGAGGCCACACCTGGAGTATAGTGTTCAGTTTTGGTCTCCTTACTTGAGAAAGGACGTACTGGCACTGGAGGGTGTGCAGAGGAGATTCACTAGGTTAATCCCAGAGCTGAAGGGGTTGGATTATGAGGAGAGGTTGAGTAGACTGGGACTGTACTCATTGGAATTTAGAAGGATGAGGGGGGATCTTATAGAAACATTTAAAATTATGAAGGGAATAGATAGGATAGATGCGGGCAGGTTGTTTCCACTGGCGGGTGAAAGCAGAACTAGAGGACATAGCCTCAAAATAAGGGGAAGTAGATTTAGGACTGAGTTTAGGTGGAACTTCTTCACCCAAAGGGTTGTGAATCTATGGAATTCCTTGCCCAGTGAAGCAGTTGAGGCTCCTTCATTACATGTTTTTAAGGTAAAGATAGATAGTTTTTTGAAGAATAAAGGGATTAAGTGTTATGGTGTTCGGGCCGGAAAGTGGAGCTGAGTCCACAAAAGATCAGCCATGATCTCATTGAATGGCGGAGCAGGCTCTAGGGGCCAGATGGCCTACTCATGCTCCTAGTTCTTATGTTCTTATGACACGAAGGTCGGTGGAGTTGTGGATAGTGCTGAAGGATGTTATAGGATACAGAGGGACATAGATAAGCTGCAGAGCTGGGCTGAGAGGTGGCAGATGGAGTTTAATGCGGAAAAGTGTGAGGTGGTTCACTTTGTAAGGAGTAACAGGAATGCAGAGTACTGGGCTAATGGCAAGATACTTGGTAGTGTAGATGAACAGAGAGATCTCGGCATCCAGGTACATAAATCCCTGAAAGTTGCCACCCAGGTTAATAGGGCTGTTAAGAAGGCATATGGTGTGCTAGCCTTTATCAGTAGGGGGATTGAGTTTCGGAGCCACAAGGTCATGCTGCAGCTGTACATAACTCTGGTGCGGCCGCTCCTGGAGTACTGCATGCAGTTCTGGTCACCACATTATAGGAAGGATGTGGAAGCTTTGGAAAGGGTTCAGAGGAGATTTACTAGGATGTTGCCTGGTATGGAGGGAAGGTCTTACGAGGAAAGGCTCAGGGGCTTGAGGTTGTTTTCATTAGAGAGGAGAAGGCTGAGAGGTGACTTAATAGAGACATATAAGATAGTCAGAGGGTTAGATAGGGTGGACAGTGAGAGTCTTTTTCCTCGGATGGTGATGACCAACACGAGGGGACATAGCTTTAAATTGAGGGGTGGTAGATATAGGACAGATGTCAGAGGCAGTTTCTTTACTCAGAGAGTAGTAGGGGTGTGGAAATGCCCTGCCTGCAACAGTAGTAGACTCGCCAACTTTAAGGGCATTTAAGTGGTCACTGGATAGACATATGGATGAAAATGGAATAGTGTAGGTCAGATAGGCTTCAGATGGTTTCACAGGTCGGACACAGTCCGACACAGTCTAATCAATGGACAGTCTATTCATCCCTAGACACAGTCTAGTCAATGGACAGTCTACCTAGCCCTGGACACAGTCTAATCAATGGACAGTCTACTTACCCCTGGACACAGTTTCTTTTTCAGACACATCTTTGGTATTGTTCAAGAGTGAACTGAATTGCTCAGCCGCCAGTTCCCCACGGCAGTCAATAATATCCAGCAGGGCCCGTAGCTTCCTCCTGGGCCCAGGGTTATACTTCACATCCTCAAATCTTCTTCTGAAATTATCTCGCCTTGCAGAGCATGATCTAGAATCCAGTCGATTCTGTCTCCAAGCTCATTGACGAGTTTCGCTCGATTTCTGCGGAGCAGCTGAAGTGATGAGATTCTGAAAATATTGAAGAAAACCTCGGTCACAACCTGGAGGACTTTTACAGTCACTGTGAAACTTTGTCAGCTCCAATATCGTTAGCTGTTGTTGTGAATAAAAGGAAAGGATTTAGATTTGCATTGCACTTTATCACTTCACAACCCAACCCCCATCTATCGGGTTACAATGTCCAGTTCCCCATGAAGTCAATAACATGACAAACAATTGGATGGATGTCTCGTAGAGTCAGTAGAGTTTATGATTGAAAATAAAGGCAATATCTCAAGAGTCTTGAAGTCATATTTATTCCACTGACACATGTTGAGGAGGAGGCCAGTCAGCCCCTCGATCCACCATTCTATTAGACCCTGGTGGCTCTAATCAGTTAAATGGAAACCTGATATAACATATCCTAGCACGAGCCATGGTATCAAAATATTGAGCACAATCTTCTGTTCTTGGAAGATTCTCGGCTGTTAGGACAATCTCCAGGCCCTAACCTCCATAGTGTCTTTGCCAATCTATGCCATCTGCTTGGCAATTGGGTTGCTGCCTCCATGTTCGCTGTCTGGTTGACAACGGTTCCTGAGGTAAGAGGCCCAAACACCGTCTCCACGGGCAAAGGAGGTACTGCCAGAGCTGGGAGGGCACAACGAGGAACATGGTGATGCTCTCTACAGCTGCCGGAAGATTAAAAAATAAAAAATGGTCGCAGGTTTATGGCTCTTTCCACAGAGGAGGAAACCTTTCACAGCATTGTTTGTGGCTGACCCTGTGGGCCTTTGACCCCCCCCTGGCACCCGAAAGGGAGATTTCAAGAAGGTGTTGATTGCTCACTGCCTCCAGGTACCTGCCAGGATTCAGCCTCCTGGGAAGATCCCACCAAGGACACCTCTTTCCCGCAGTTAATCTCTCAAGTGATGCAAATTGGTTACACGCGGCTGCTTTGTACCCGCGATCAGCGAGACTTGATGGAGGCAGGAATGACCTGACAGAGAACTCTTCAAATTTGTTCTAGTTGCTTCCTTCACAACCACCTCTGTGTGGTCGGAAAGATTCTACCCGCTGTCCAGAATCTTCTGCTGAGGTGGGCAGCTTGGGGGTGGGACTTCCTGATACCGGCGTCGTGGCTGCTGAGGGAGAGGGTACAGAACGTGTCCATCGCCATAGTTCACTGACAGTTGTTCTGCTGGCTGGGGGCTTCTGCAGGGCCGGGGGGGGGGGGGGGGGGGTGAGCTTTGGGGTCGGGGTGGACGGACACAGAGCACCATTGCCGCAGTTGCAAGGCAGCCATGCAGTTGTGCACACTGCTAACAGCCCACTGTGAACTTAGGGCCAAGGGTCGTATAGGTGTGCCCCCCAGGCAAACTCCCTGGGTGACCTCTGGCCCGAGTTACATGGGCACGCTCCAGCACAACCAGTGCCATTTTGTTGGCCGGGATGAGTGTGTGTGGAGAGTGTAATGTGTATGATGTGCCATCAATTGTACGAGAGACGAGTGCTTTACAAAAGTCAGGCTTTAATAAACTAGAACATAGCCCCAGCGATCGTCTACAATGGGATGGACGATCGCCGGGCGTTTGTCTATTTATACCTCGGTAATGGAGGGGCGGGATGCTTTGATCAGGTGTGCGCGCTCGGGACGGTAGAAGTGCAGTTTGCACTCTGCGCAGATGTGACAGTCACGGGTTACTGACCTGACTTCCGCGATGGAGAAAGGCAGGTTGCGGGTCTTTATGAAATGGTAGAGACGGGTCACCCCTGGATGGCAGAGGTCCGCGTGGAGGGAGCGGATGCAGTCTATCTGCGCGCTGGCGCAGGTACCGCGGGACATGGCATCAGGAGACTCGTTGAGCTTCCCAGGACGATACAAGATATCATAGTTGTACGTGGACAACTCGATCCGCCACCATAAGATCTTGTCATTCTTGATCTTGCCCCTTTGTGCATTGTCAAACATGAAGGCTACTGACCGTTGGTCTGTGAGGAGGGTAAACCTCCTACCGGCCAAATAGTGCCTCCAATGTCGCACCGCTTCGACTATGGCCTGGGCTTCCTTTTCCACAGAGGGGTGGCGGAGTTCGGAAGCCTGGAGAGTTCTGGAGAAGAAGGCCACGGGTCTGCCCGCTTGGTTCAGGGTGGCCGCCAGAGCAACTTCTGATGCGTCGCTCTCGACCTGGAAGGGGAGGGACTCATCGATGGCGCGCATCGTGGCCTTTGCGATGTCCACTTTGATGCGGCTAAAGGCCTGGCAGGCCTCCATCGACAGCGGGAAGGTCGTGGTTTGAATGAGGGGACGGGCCTTGTCGGCGTAATTGGGAACCCATTGGGCGTAGTGAGCGAAGAACCCCAGGTAGCGCTTGAGGGATCTTGGGGTATTGGGGAGAGGGAGTTCCGTTAGGGGGCGCATGCGTTCAGGGTCGGGGCCTATCACTCCTTTACGCACTACGTAGCCGAGGATGGCTAGACGGTCGGTGCTAAACACGCACTTATCCTTATTGTATGTGAGGTTAAGGAGTTTTGCGGTTTGGAGGAATTTCTGGAGGTTGGCGTCATGGTCCTGCTGGTCGTGGCCGCAGATGGTGACATTATCAAGATACGGAAGGTAGCCTGTAATCCGTACCTGTCGACCATTTGGTCCATCTCCCGTTGGAAGACCGAGACCCCATTTGTGACACCAAATGGAATCCTAAGGAAGTGGTAGAGGCGCCCATCAGCCTCGAACGCGGTGTACATGCGGTCACTCGCGCGGAGGGGGAGCTGGTGGTAAGCGGACTTAAGGTCCACAGTGGAGAAGACCTTGTATCTCGCGATCTCGTTTACCATGGTAGAGATACGGGGGAGAGGATACGCGTCCAGTTGCGTAAACCGGTTGATGGTTTGGCTGTAATCGATGACCATCCGGTTTTTCTCCCCAGTCCGGACCACCAGCACTTGGGCTCGCCAGGGACTGTTGCTGGCCTCGATTACCCCTTCCGTCAGCAGCCTCTGGACCTCGGACCTGATGAAGGATCGGTCCTGGGCGCTGTACCGTCTGCTCCATGTGGCGACGGGTTTGCAATCGGGGGTGAGATTAGCAAACAAGGAGGGGGGTCCACTTTGAGGGACGCGAGGCTGCAGACAGTGAGGGGGGGTATAGGGCCGCCGAATTGGAAGGTCAAGCTCTGCAGGTTGCACTGGAAGTCCAGTCCTAGGAGTGCCGGTGCGCAAAGGTCAGGGAGGACCGTGAGGTCCGCGATGCAGCACCCGGTGATGTGGACGGAGTGCGAACCTGAGGCTAACCCGATTTTGTGTGTTACGGGATGGACAGGGAGCGCGCAGCGTCTTACCATATCAGGGTGAACGAAGCTTTCCGTGCTCCCGGAGTCCAGCAGGCAGCCCGTCTCGTGGCCGTTGAGGTGGATCAGCGTTGTCGTTTTGGCGAGCGTGCGTGGACGTGACTGGTCGAGCTGAATGGCCGCGAGCCGTGGAGAAAATCTGTGTCCGTCGTCGCCGTCCGAGTCGATGCTGGAAGAACCTTGCGTGCCAGTCCCGGAAGGCGGTGGCCAGGACCCGCACGTGGAGTCGGGATCCCAAGATGGCAGCGCCCAGGACCCGCACGTGGAGTCGGGGCCCCAAGATGGCGGCGCCCAGGACCCGCACGTGGATTCGGCGCCCCAAGATGGCGGCGCCCAGGACCCGCACGTGGAGTCGGGGCCCCAAGATGGCGGCGCCCAGGACCCGCACGTGGATTCGGCGCCCCAAGATGGCGGCACCCATGGGGCCCTCGTGGTCGCTGGGGGTGGGGCTAGCGATGCCGGCGAGCAGAGTGGAGCGGCTGCGAGCGGGGGAGGTGAGGCGCGCAGGCCAGGCGCGGGGACCCGGGGGCGGAGAGACTCGCGCGGCGGGCAGGCAGGGACCGGGAGGGCCCGGAGAGGCGTGCAGGTCGGGTGCCGGGGCCCGGGGTGGCGGTTTGGGAGGAGCGGCCCCGGGGGAGGGAGGGAAACGAGCAGACCAGGCGCGGGGGCACGGGGGAAGGGGGGGAAACGCCGGCGTCCAGAAGCGCCGCAGCCACCGTTTTGGCCTGGCAGACCGTGGAGTAGTGGCCCTTCTTCCCGCAGCTCTTACAGAGGGCGGAGCGGGCTGGGCAGCGCGAGCGGGGATGTTTCGCGAACCCACAAAAGTAGCAGCGGGACCCGGACTTGTCGGGGCGTCCCGCGGCGCAGGCCTGAGGGAGGTCGGGAGCGGCGGATGGCGGTTGGGAAGCGTGCCAGGAGGCCTGGCTGGGGTCATAGAAGCGGGCATTTTGATCAGCGACCTCCAGAGAGGAGGAGAGAGTCAGTGTCTCAGTTAAGCTGAGGTCGTCTCTCTCCAGCATCCGCTGGCGGATAGTAGGGGACAGCATCCCAGCCACGTAAGCGTCTCTGATCAGTAGTTCCATATGCTCCGTAGCTGAGACTGCGACGCAGGAGCAATTCCTCCCCAGGGTATGGAGGGCCCGGTAAAATTGGTTTAGAGACTCACCAGGGAGCTTCCGTCTGGTGGCCAGCAGATGTCGGGCGAATACCCTGTTGACTGGTTTGATGAATTGTCCCTTTAGCTTTAGTATAGCTTCATCATAAGTCGTTTCTTCTTTGATTATTGCGTAGGTGTCGATACCCACGCTGGAGTGGAGGACGTGCAGCTTCTGTGCCCCGGTGGGGGGGGGGGTGGTTGTAGATGCCAGGAACCCTTCAAGGCAAGTCAGCCAGAGTTGGAAAAGTTCTGCAGAGTTCGGAGTTTGCGGGCTGATGCGGAGGCATTCGGGCTTGATGCGGAACTCCATCTTCAAAGTCGTAGTCTATTAAATTGATGTACCATCAATTGTACGAGAGACGTACTATTGGGCAGCCAATGTGTCAATGGTGCGTAAATGGGTGATGGAGGGGGGAGGGGCGGCGTGGAAAAGAATGGAGATGGCGTCATGTAGAGGTACGAGCCTGGGTGCCATGGTAACGGCACCGTTGCCGCTCTCCCCTAAGAGGTTTACCAGGAGCCCGGTGGTGGCGGCGACCCTAAGAATCTGGGGACAATGGAGATGGCATAGGGGGGAAAACAGGGGGCTCGATGGAGGCTCCACTGGGTGGCAACCATCGGTTCATCCCGGGGAACAAGGATGGGGGATATAGGGGGTGGCAAAGGGCGGGCATCAGCAAATTGAGGGACCTGTTTATTGGCGGGAGGTTTGCGGGCCTGGGGGAACTGGAAGATAAATTTGGCCTTCCCCAAGGGAACATGTTCAGATACTTGCAGGTAAGGCGTTTGCTAGGCGACAGGTAGAGGGATTCCCTCTGCTGCCCGCGCGGGGGACGATGGACAGAGTGCTTTCGGGGGTGTGGGTCGGAGAGGGGAAGGTGTCTGACATCTATAAGGTAATGCAGGAGGTGGAGGAGTCGTCAGTGGAGGAGCTGAAGGCTAAATGGGAGGGGGAACTTGGGGAGCAGATAGAGGACGGGACTTGGGCGGATGCCTTGGAGAGAGTCAACTCTTCCTCCTCATGTGCGAGGCTTAGTCTCATCCAATTCAAGGTGCTGCACCGGGCCCACATGTCCGGGACTAGGATGAGTAGGTTCTTTGGGGGTGAGGACAGGTGCACCAGATGTTCGGGGAGTCCAGCGAACAACGCCCATATGTTCTGGGCATGCCCAGCACTGGAAGAATTCAGGAAGGGGGTGGCGGGGACGGTGTCGAGGGTGGTTGGATCCAGGGTCAAACCAGGGTGGGGACTCGCGATTTTTGGAGTTGCGGTAGAGCCGGGAGTGCAGGAGGCGAAAGAGGCCGGTGTCCTGGCCTTTGCGTCCCTAGTAGCCCGGCGGAGGATCTTGCTGCAGTGGAAGGATGCGAGGCCCCCAAGTGTGGAGACCTGGATCAGTGACATGGCGGGATTTATAAAATTGGAAAGGGTCAAATTTGCCCTGAGACGATCAATACAAGGGTTCTATAAACGATGGCAGCCTTTTCTGACTTCCTGGCTCATAGATAGGTAACTTGATCAATAGCAGCAGCAACCGGGGGGAAGAGGGGGGGGGGGGGGGGGGGGGGGTTCTTATTGTAGTGTCTATTCTGTAACTTTATATTGTGTTAATTTGCGTTGTTGTTAAAATGCTGTGTTGTTCATGGAGGTGGGGCGAATGTTTATGATTGTTAATATTATTGTTATTTTTGGTATTTTACTATGGTGCGTTATTGTTGTATAAATTCAACATTTTTCAATAAAAATTATTTCAAAAAAAAATTGTTCAAGAGACGAGTGCGTTGCAAAAGTCAGGCTTTAATAAACTACAACATATTCCTGCGATTGTCTACAATGGGATGGACAATCGCCGGGCGTTTGTCTATTTATACCTCGGTAATGGAGGTGTGGTTAACTCAGCCTCTCGGCCAATCGGTCGAGAGGCACATGGCCGACCAGGGCCAATGGTAAGCCGGTGTTCTGCCCCAATGGCAGACAGGTATACAAATCATATCACCACAGTGTATGTGCGGCTGGGATGAGTGCGTGTGGGGAGTGTAATGTGTATGCGCGGCTGGGATGAGTGTGTGTGGGGAGTGTAATGTGTGTGTGCGGCTGGGATGAGTGTGTGTGGGGAGTGTAATGTGTGTGTGCAGCTGGGATGAGTGTGTGTGGGGAGTGTAATGTGTATGTGCGGCTGGGATGAGTGTGTGTGGGGAGTGTAATGTGTGTGTGGGTCTGGGATGAGTGTGTGTGGGGAGTGTAATGTGTGTGTGTGGCTGGGATGAGTGTGTGTGGGGAGTGTAATGTGTGTGTGCGGCTGGGATGAGTGTGTGTGGGGAGTGTAATGTGTGTGTGCGGCTGGGATGAGTGTGTGTGGGGAGTGTAATGTGTGTGTGCGGCTGGGATGAGTGTGTGTGGGGAGTGTAATGTGTTTGTGCGGCTGGGATGAGTGTGTGTGGGGAGTGTAATGTGTGTGTGCGGCTGGATGAGTGTGTGTGGGTAGTGTAATGTGTATGTGCGGCTGGGATGAGTGTGTGTGGGGAGTGTAATGTGTGTGTGCGGCTGGGATGAGTGTGTGTGGGGAGTGTAATGTGTATGTATGGCTGGGATGAGTGTGTATGGGGAGTGTAATGTGTGTGTGTGCGGCTGGGATGAGTGTGTGTGGGGAGTGTAATGTGTGGCTGGGATGAGTGTGTGTGGTGAGTGTAATGTGTGTGCGGCTGGGATGACTGTGTGTGGGGAGTGTAAAGTGTATGTATGGCTGGGATGAGTGTGTATGGGGAGTGTAATGTGTGTGTGTGCGGCTAGGATGAGTGTGTGTGGGGAGTGTAATGTGTGGCTGGATGAGTGTGTGTGGTGAGTGTAATGTGTGTGTGCGGCTGGGATGAGTGTGTGTGTGGGGAGTGCAATGTGTGTGAGCGGCTGGGATGAGTGTGTGTGGGGTGTGTAATGTGTGTGTGCGGCTGGGATGAGTGTGTGTGGGGAGTGTAATGTGTATGTGCGGCTGGGATGAGTGTGTGTGGGGAGTGTAATGTGTGTGTGCGGCTGGGATGAGTGTGTGTGGGGAGTGTAATGTGTGTGTGCGGCTGGGATGAGTGTGTGTGGGGAGTGTAATGTGTGTGTGCGGCTGGGGTGAGTGTAATGTGTGTGTGCGGCTGGGATGAGTGTGTGTGGGGAGTGTAATGTGTGTGTGCAGTGGGATGCGTGTGTGTGGGGAGTGTAATGTGTGTGCGGCTGGGATGAGTGTGTGTGTGGCTGGGATGAGTGTGTGTGGGGAGTGTAATGTGTGTGTGCGGCTGGGATGAGTGTGTGTGGGGAGTGTAATGTGTGTGAGCGGCTGGGATGAGTGTGTGTGGGGAGTGTAATGTGTGTGAGCGGCTGGGATGAGTGTGTGTGGGGAGTGTAATGTGTGTGCGGCTGGGATGAGTGTGTGTGGGGAGTGTAATGTGTGTGTGCGGCTGGGATGAGTGTGTGTGGGGAGTGTAATGTGTGTGTGGGGCTGGGATGAGTGTGTGTGGGGAGTGTAATGTGTGTGTGTGGCTGGGATGAGTGTGTGTGGGGAGTGTAATGTGTGTGTGGGGCTGGGATGAGTGTGTGTGGGAGTGCAGTGTGTGTGCGGCTGGGATGAGTGTGTGTGGGGAGTGCAGTGTGTGTGCGGCTGGGATGAGTGTGTGTGGGGAGTGCAGTGTGTGTGCGGCTGGGATGCGTGTGTGTGGGGAGTGTAATGTGTGTGTGCGGCTGGGATGCGTGTGTGTGGGGAGTGTAATGTGTGTGCGGCTGGGATGAGTGTGTGTGGGGAGTGTGATGTGTGTGTGGGGCTGGGATGAGTGTGTGGGGGGAGTGTAATGTGTGTGTGGGGCTGGGATGTGTGTGTGTGGGGAGTGTAATGTGTGTGTGCGGCTGGGATGAGTGTGTGTGGGAGTGTAATGTGTGTGTGTGGCTGGGATGAGTGTGTGTGGGGAGTGTAATGTGTGTGTGAGGCTGGGATGAGTGTGTGTGGGGAGTGTGTGTGGGGAGTGTGTGTGGGGAGTGTAATGTGTGTGTGAGGCTGGGATGAGTGTGTGTGGGGAGTGTAATGTGTGTGTGAGGCTGGGATGAGTGTGTGTGGGGAGTGTGTGTGGGGAGTGTGTGTGGGGGAGTGTAATGTGTGTGTGCGGCTGGGATGAGTGTGTGTGGGGAGTGTAATGTGTGTGTGAGGCTGGGATGAGTGTGTGTGGGGAGTGTAATGTGTGTGTGAGGCTGGGATGAGTGTGTGTGGGGAGTGTAATGTGTTTGAGCGGCTGCAGCTTGTCAGCCTCCTGAGTGTCAATCACGGACCCGGCGAATCCGGCCCCGTTTCTCATTGAAATCAATTGTGTTCCACGCGGAAATAGTGCTAGCCCCTCAGTGGCTGCTGAATCGATCCAGGTTTTGGGGCCCAGAGGAGTGTGCCCAGAGGAACAGGAGGGAGCCAGTGAGGATAGACAGTAAACGGTGTTTACTGTATGTGTGTGATGCACGATCAATTGTACAGGGACTAAGGTTGGATACAACTGAGGCTTTATTGCAGTAAGATGTGTGGCCTCCCACAGCAGCTGGCGAAATGGCTGCTGAATAGAGGACACACTCCTCCTACTGGGCGGAGCCAGCAGGCAGGGGCTATCGGCGAACCTGTAGTACAGGTCCTACCTTACATCACCTAATACAGGCGTAACAGTGGTTTACCACATCCACCCCCTGTTAAAAATGAATCCAGCGGGGGTGGTGGAGAACTATATACAGTAGTGAATTTATGTCCGGGAAAAGAAAAAAAAAATGTCCTTTGAAAGTCCGGTGCCAGTTAGAGCTTCAACTGGTCTGGTGCCTTCACATTCCGCTGGGAGCGACGTAGCGGTGGCGGCGATATCGATCCTGGCCTGATGTTGGATTACTCCGGGAGTGTGTCAAAATCCTCTTCATCCTCTGGCGTGGGCAGGGGAAGGAGGGATAGTCCTGGTGGGGTTAATGTTGGGAGCGCCGGGGGAGGGGAGGGTGGCACCGGGCCGGAGAAGTGTGTCTGGGTGGAACCTGCTGGTGCCAGGTCCCTGAGGGAGACAGTATCTTGGCGGCCGTCGGGGTACACCACATAGGCATACTGGGGGTTGGCATGGAGCAAGAGCACCCTATCCACCAATGGGTCCGCCTTGTGGAGTCGGACGTGCCTACGGAGCAGGACCGGTCCTGGAGCTGCGAGCCAAGTGGGGAGCGAGACCCCGGATGTGGACTTCCTGGGGAAGGCAAAAAGACGTTCATGGGGTGTGTTATTCGTAGCGATTCACAGTAGTGACCGGATGGAGTGTAGTGCATCAGGGAGGACCTCCTGCCAGCGAGAGGCTGGGAGGTTCCTGGACCGTAGGGCCAGCTGGACGGCCCTCCATACCGTCCCGTTCTCCCTCTCTACCTGTCCGTTTCCCCGGGGGTTGTAGCTGGTCGTCCTGCTGGGAGGCGATACCCCTGCTGAGCAGGAACTGACGCAACTCATCGCTCATGAATGAGGATCCCCGGTCGCTGTGGATGTAGGCGGGGAAACCGACAGAGCGAGATTGTGTTGAGGGCTTTGATGACGGTGGCAGACGTCTATCGGGGCATGGGATGGCGAAGGGGAATCTGGAGTACTCATCGACCACAACTGAGAAATACGTGTTATGGTCGGTGGAGGGGAGGGGCCCTTTGAAATCCACGCTGAGGCGTACAAAGGGGCGGGGCGCTTTCACCAGGCGCACTGTCCGGCCGGTAGAAGTCCGCACAGGCCTGGCAGTCCCTGGTGACTGTCCGTACTTCCTCGACGGAGTAGGGCCGATTGCGAGCCTTGACAAGATGGTACAATCGTGTGACCCCCCGGGTGACAAAGGCTGTCGTGTAGGGCTCGGAGCTGGTCCACTTGTGCGGCTGGCACATGTACCTCGGGAGAGGGCGTCTGGGGGCTCGTGAGTTTGCCGGGGTTATACAAAATCTCGTATTATAGGTGGAGAGCTCGATTCTCCACGCGCAAGTTTTATCGTTTTTGATCTTGCCCCGCTGTCTGTTATTGAACATGAAGGCTACCGACCGTTGGTCAGTGAGGAGAGTGAATCTCCTGCCGGCCTGGTAATGCCTCCAATGCTGCACAGCTTCTACGATGGCTTGGGCCTATTTTTCGACGGACGAGTGCCGAATTTCTGAGGCATGAAGCGTGCGGGAAAAGAATGCCACGGGTCTGCCTGCCTGATTGAGGGTAGCAGCCAGGGCAGGGTCTGCCTGCCTAATTGAGGGTGGCAGCCAGGGCAGGGTCTGCCTGCCTAATTGAGGGTGGCAGCCAGGGCAGGGTCTGCCTGCCTGGTTGAGGGTGGCGTCTAGGGCAACGTCTAATGCGTCGCTCTCTACTTGGAAGGGCAGTGTCTCGTCTACTGCACGCATCCCGGCCTTGGCTATGTCTGAGCGAATACGGGCGAAGGCCTGTTGTGCCTCAGCCGTAAGGGGAATGTGGATGGACTGTATGAGTGGGTGGGCCTTGTCCACATTGTTTGGGACCCACTGGGTGTAGCAGGAGAAGAACCCCAGGCAGCGTGTGAGGGCCTTGGGGCAGTGGGGGAGGGAAGCTCCAGGAGGGGGCGCATGGGGCCGGGATCGGGCCCCAGAACTCCGTTCTGGACCACATAGCCGAGGATGGCTAAGCGGTTCGTGCTGAACACGTACTTCTCCTTGTTGTAGGTGAGGTTGAGGAGAGTGGCGGTGTGGAGGAATTTGGCGAGGTTGGCGTCGTGGTCCAGCTGATCATGGCCGCAGATGGTGATGTTGTCTAGATACGGGAAGGTGGCCCGCAAACCGTACCGGTCGACCATTCGGTCCATCTCCCTTTGAAAGACCGAGACCCCGTTAGTGACACCGAAGGGAACCCTGAGGAAGTGATAGAGGCGACCGTCCGCCTCGAAAGCAGTGGACAGTCCGATTTACGGATGGGGAGCTGGTGGTAGGCGGATTTGTGGTCTATCATTGAGAAGACCCGGTACTGCGCAATCTGATTGACCATATCAGATTGGGTGGGAGGGTGTACATATCGAGCTGCATGTACCGGTTGATGGTCTGGCTGTATGTCAACGACCATTCTATGTTTCTCCCCAGTTTTAACGACTACCACTTGGGGCTCTCCAGGGGCTGTTTGCTGGCCTCGATGATGCCTTCCCGAAGCAACCGCTGGACCTCGGACCTGATGAAAGTCCTGTTCTGGGCCGCTGTACCGTCTGCTCCTGGTGGCAACGGGTTTGCAATCCGGAGTTAGATTGTCAAAGAGAGAGGCTGGGTCGACCTTTAGGGTTGCAAGGCCGCACACAGTGAGGGATGGTAGGGAACCGCCAAAATTTAAGGGTAAGGCTCTGGAGATTGCCCTGGAAGTCCAGGCCTAGTAGTAGGGCAGTGCAGAGATAAGAAGGACGTAGAGACGGAAGCCGCTGAATTCTACGCCCTGGACCGTGAGAGTGACCGTGCAGAACCCCCGGATCGGGACGGAATGGGATCCGGAGGCCAGGGAGATTCTTTGATTGGTGGGGTGGACCGCGAGGGAGCAGCGCCTTACCGTATCCGGGTGGATGAAGCTTTCGGTTCTCCCGGAGTCCAGCAGGCAAGAGGTTCATGTGACCGTTGATTCTCACACTGGTCAAAGCGGTGGCCAGGTTGTGCGGACGAGACAGGTCAGTCATCACTGAGGCAAGCTGCGGTCGGTCGTCGCTGGCATCAGAAGATGGAGAGCATGAGGGGCCCAGGTCGTGGAATTCTGTCGCCGTCCATGTCCCGTGGGGAAAACAGGATGGCGGCGCCTGAAGATCCTGCGGGGGACAAAATGGCAGCGCCCATGGGCCGCACGTTGTGGGGGCTGGTACAAGATAGCAGCGCCCATGGGCCGCGCGTGGCCCCCGGGAGGTGAAGATGACGCCGGCCACTGGCCACACGTGGTCCGGGATGAAGATGGTGGCGCCATTGTGTGTAGGTCAGGGGGTAGGGGGCGGATAGCGGCGACTGCGCGGGCCAGGCACACCGCGGCGAAGTGCCCCTTTTTGGCCGCAAGCCTTGCAAATGGCAGTGTGGGCCGGGCAGCGTTGGCGGGGGTGCTTCTGCTGGCCGCAGAAGTAACACCGGGGACCCCGGGGTGCACGAGTTGCGTGTGGCACAGGCGTACTGGCTGGGTGAAGCCCGGCTGGGGCGGCCGTCTGTGGGGTCCATGAGGGATAGGAGGGGTGGGCCGCACGGCCGGAGGGGTAGGCTCTGAGCGTTACGGGAGGCGACCGTTATGGAGTGCGCTAGCTTTTTAGTCTCAGCTAGGTCGAGCCTGGCCCCTTCTAGCAGTCTTTGGCGTATGAGGTCCGCCCCAATCCCCGTTACAAACGCATCGCGCATAAGAAGGTTGGAATGTTCTCTGGCCGTTACGGCCTGACAGTCACAGTCCCGGACGAGTGGGATTAGGGTCCGCCAGAAGTCTTCTATGGACTCACCAGGGAGTTGAGAGCGGGTGGTGAGTACGTGCCGGCGAAGAGCGTGTTCGTTTTCTGTGCGTAGTTTTCTTTGAGAAGCGCCATGGCGTCTGCGTAATTCAGGGCGTCCTGGATCAGCGGAAACACGTTGGAGCTCAACCTTGAGTACAGGATCTGTATCTTCTGAGCTTCCGGAACAGGTGGTCGCCTCGAAGCAAGCTAGCCAGTGATTAAAGTCCTTTTTGCCGTCGCTTGATTGCGGATCCAGCTGCAGGCGATGTAGTTTGATTCGGAGGCCCATCTTTTAGAAAATCTTACTGCAATAAATTGATGCACGATCAATTGTACAAAGACTCAGGTTGGATACAACTGTGGTTTTATTGCAGTAAGATGTGTGGCCTGTGGTGAATGTAATATATATATATATATATATATATATAAATAATAATTCACACTGTCTTTGTAAGCGCAGTAGCGCTATCCTACCACTAGGGGGAGTAGCTCTGGGAGTACTCAGGAACTTGTACTGGGCTCCACCCTTGGCTCCGCCCATGACTCCTCCCCCTAGTGCTGCTGTATAAATACCCTTGTCCAGAGTCAGCCTGAGTTCTCTAAGAGTTCATCAACGGGTAACAGGCTGGCTCTGAAGTAAGTCGATTAAACACGTGTCTGGTGAATTGATGGTTCCATCATGGCCCCCCACAGCAGCTGGCGAAATGGCTGCTGAATAGAGGACACACTCCTCCTACTGGGCGGAGCCAGCAGGCAGGGGCTACCGGCAAACCTGTAGTACAGGTCCTACCTTACATCACCTAATACAGGCGTAACAGTGGTTTACCACAGTGTGTCCTGGACCGCGTTGACGGCGCTGTTGAGGTGATGGAGAATTGCAATTTTGAGCCGGAACCCATTCTCTGCCCAATCGTGTTTCGTGATTTCGGCGTCAGCCAAAGGAGAACCCGCCCATAGTCTCAGGAGCTGAGAATCCGGTGCCAGTGTTTCAAGTTATCCTCCGGGGTTTTGAGACATTCTCGTGGGTAACATCAGCGAGACTCAAAACAGAAATTGGAAGCTCTTGGCCAGGATTTTCAAATCCATAATTCCTTTTGAGTGTGGGAGATCTGTGACTTTCTCACCATAATGAGAGTGAGGAAACATGGAACTAAGTGAGGCCGTGCTATTAAAAATATGGTGAGTGCAAAGATGTCTCTCGATCTAGTCCAGGCTTATCTGGAAATAGACAATAAAACCCCAGCAAATCAGAAAGGAGTACCAAAAGTTAAATTGGTGGAATTCGCAGATAAATTGGAATTAAGATTATCTACTTGGCTAAGAAAGCTGAAACACGTGAAAGCCTAGCGACACGTTTAATACACAGGTGGCACTGACGGACCCGTTCCTTCGAAAGTGGGGAACTGAAATGAGTTAAATTTCAATTACCAAGAGAAATAGAAATGAAGAAGTTAGAAATGCAAGAAAAGAGAGAAAGAGAAAGCTTGGTGAAGGGAGGAGGAAATGCAGAATTTGGCAATTGCAGACCGAGAAAAAGAGAAAGAGAGAGAAAACGCAATGAATTGCAGCCGGAATAAGTTCGCTGCTGAGGAAGAAAGTAATTCTGGACATGAACCTAGTGGGGAGGTGTTTAAATTTGTGCAGGACTTCCAGAATTTGGTGAAAGGAACATCAATGTATTTATTAATACTTTTGAGGAAATTGCTAAATAGATGAACTGATCACAAGATCTTTGGTTGGTGATTTTGCAAAGTAAATTTGTAGGTAAGACTAGTGAGGTCTGTGTGTCTTTGTAAGAGAAAAGGTCTGGGGAACAGGAGGCTGTACTGAGTGCTTATGAAGTAGCACTGGAGGTTTATAGACAAAAGTTTCAAAATATGAGCAAACAGTCTGGACAGACTTGTATTGAATTTGAAACGGTTAAACAAAGTCATTTTGATAGGTGGGTGAGAGCATTAAAAATAAAAGAAGTCTATGAAGTCCTGCGAGAAGGAATTCTGTTGGAAGAAGAAGACTTGTTACCTACAATGATAAGGACCCATGTGGAGGAACAAAGCGTTAACACTACAAGACACACAGTGGAGCTTGCTAATGATTCTAAGTTTGTTCATAGATCAAAGCCTTTCTTTAGACACTCTTTTGCATCTGAGAAAGAGAGAAAATTGTGTTTGGGTGGGTCTCATACCCACAACCCAAAGATGTAGGTGAAGTGCCCCTTAATTGGCAAAAAAAAAGAATTGGGTACTCTAAATTTATTTCTGAAAAACAAATTCCAAGGAGACTTCACCTCAAAGTAAAACAGATAATGCTGAGGGGTAAGAGAAATCAGGAAAGTTAGATGTTTTCATTGTAATAAACTGGGCCATACCAAGTCGGTATGTTGGGGATTATATGGAAAATCAGTTGGGGTTACAAATGTTAACGGGAAACATGAAATCAGAGGCTGGAGAACAGGAGAAGGTAGGATTAAAGATTAAAGAAGCAAACAATAGGAAGGAAAATGTGTGCACAAATGGTACAGGGGAAGAGCAGGTGGCTGATGTATTTAAGGATTTTCTGTGCGACGGTCAAGTATTTCCATGTGGACAGACTACAGTGGGGAAAGATATTAAAATCATGAGATACAGACGTGATGTTTGGAATGGGGACCGATTTAGCTCAGTTTGGCCGTACAGCTGGTTCATGATGCACAACCAGGCCAGCAGCGCAGATCCAATTCCCGTTCCTGCTGAGCTTATCCACGAATTATCCGCCTTCTCGACCTTGCCCCTCGCCTGAGGTGTGGTGATCCTCGGGTTAAATCACCTCCAGTCAGCCCTCCCCCCTCAAAGGGGTAAACAGCCTATGGTTATCTGGGACTATGGTGACTTTACCTAATGTTGTTGGATAAAGATATTTGTCATCCAAAGGGATATTGAGCAAAGAGGTTCTGATCAGCAGCATCCGTGGTGAAAAAATAAAAATTCCTTTGGTAAAAATGAACTTAAGGAGTAGCTTGAAGAGGGGAGACGTGGTTGTAGGAATGATAGAAACATTGTCCATTGCAGGGATTCACTTCATTCGAGGGAATGGTGTAGCAGCATCATAGGTAGCAGTGATGCCTACTGTGATTGAACAGCCCATAGAAACCCCAGACAGAGGGAAATTGCAAACCGACCTTCTGGGGGTTTTCCCTGATTGTGCAGTGACGAGGTCACAGGTCCATCAGATAAAACCAAACGAGGGAGGAGTTGAAAGTACAGGCTGAGACAAATGAGATTAGGTTAGCGGATTAATCTTTAGCAATCTGAATGAAGATGAAACAAACAAAGGGAAAGAGAAATATATGTTTAATTCAACTAGACTGATGGAATTATGACAGGGTGATTCCACATTAAAATAAATCTATCCGGGTGGAGAGCAGCCTCTCCACCCTGTGCCCTGGCGGGCGGGGGGGGATCTGCTGGAATTCTTGACTCTTGAGAAGGTCAAATTTGAACTGAGGGGAAGGATGGAGGGGTTCTACAATTCATGGGCGTTATTCATGATGCACTTTCGAGAATTGGATCACATCGAACATTAGGGGAGGTTGGGGGCTGGGAGGGTTGGGGGGAGGGGGGGCTGAGAGGTTTGGGGGGAGGTGGGCTGGGAGGGGTGGGGGGAGGGGGGGCTGGGAGGGTTGGGGGGGGAGGGGGGGCTGGGGGGAGGGGGGGCTGAGAGGTTTGGGGGGAGGTGGGCTGGGAGGGTTGGGGGGAGGGGGGGCTGGGAGGGTTGGGGGGAGAGGGGGGGCTGGGGCTGTGTGTATTAAGGGTGACTATGGGTAATTCCTGATTCCTTTTTGTCATTTGTTTATGTTAACGTGCGGGCTAATGTTTGGGGTTTGGTGGGAGGATGGGATCGTTGTTATTGATATGGGGTTTGACATATTCATTACTGATTATTGTTCATTGTACGCTGTAAATTTGGGAGAAAATGTGAAAAAGCAGAATAAAAAATATTCAAAAAACATAATCTATCAAACAGCACAGCATGGAACGGAAGTAATGGCTGATAGGAAAGTGCATCTTGTAGTTTCAAAACAGGGCAACCAGACAATCAAGAGGTATTGTGGGCAGCATGGTAGCACAATGGTTAGCACTATGGCTTCACAGCGCCAGGGTCCCAAGTTCGATTCCCGGCTTGGGTCACTGTCTATGTGGAGTCTGCACGTTCTCCCCGCGTCTGTGTGGGTTTCCTCCGGGTGCTCCGGTTTCCTCCCACAAGTCCCGAAAGATGTGATGTTAGGTGAATTAGACATTCTGAATTCTCCCTCTGTGTACCCGAACAGGCGCCAGAATGTGAATGTAGGGGATTTTCACAGTAACTTCATTGCAGTGTCAATGCAAGCAGACTTGTGACAATAAAGATTATTATTATCATTGATAATTAATGAAATGAAATGAAAATGGCTATTGTCACGAGTAGGCTTCAAATTAAGTTACTGTGAAAAGCCCCTAGTCGCCACAATCCGCCCTGTTTGGGGAGGCTGGTACAGGAATGTAACAAGGAGAGGAAGAGGGTTAAATTCAGACAGTGGCTTCCCTCAATTCTTTTGGGTCATGAGGAAGTCCTGAAAAATGTAAACAACTGGTTCAGTTATGTTCCAGGTAAGAACCGGACAGGATTTAAAGAGTTACTGCAATCCTATTAATGTGTTTGTGAGGATAAATGAGGTAGAATGGAGATACCAACGCATGATGTAAATGTGGGGTAAACAGTTCCAATAAAGCAACATGCACAGAGGTTAAATCCAAAAAGGTTATCACAAATACAGAAGGAAATTGAACATATGCTCCAAAATGACCTTATTGAATTGAGTTCCAGTGATTGGAGCTTTCCTATTGTACTGGTGCTGAAGCCAAATGGAACACAAAAGACTTTGGGCGGGATTCTCCATCCCGCCAGTCCCGTTTACCGGCACAATGCGCGCGTCCTCAAAGGCAACGGGATTCTCCTTTCCCGCAGCCGGACAGTGGCGTTTCCCATTGTGGCCAACCCACACCGTCGGGAAACCCGCGGGCGTGAGTGCGCTGCCGGCAAAGCGGAGGATCCTGCCGATGGAGAATCCCGCAGTGTGTGTGGACTACAGGAGAGTTAATACCGTCACCAAACGGGATTGGCTTCCTACTCCATATTTGAAAGATTGCGTCGAAAGGTTTAGACAGTCCATATTCATCACAAAGATAGACTTGCTAAAGGGTTATTGGTAAGTACCTCTGACTGAGAGAGCAAAGGAGATCTCTGCATTCGGAATGCCAAATGGACCCAATCAATTCAAAGGTATGCCATTCCGGATGAAAAACGTACCTGCAACTATTCAAAGGCTCAAGGGTAAAATTATTCAACGACTGAGACACTGTGCAGCAGATATTGATGATTAAGTGATGTACAGTCAAAGTTCGGAAGAACACCTGCGCCACTTAAAAACCTGTTTGACCACTTGAAAGACACCAAATTCGTCATGAATCCAGCAAAAAGCGAATTCATAAAAGCCCAGATTTGATATCTGGGACATATCTTGGGAAAGGGTCAAATGGCCCCACAAGATGCAAAACTGGAGGTTATTTGGGATTTTCCGGAATTCACCACCAGGAAAGATAGTTTAAGGTTTCTGGGAATGAGCAAATTCTACCGCAAATTTGTGCCGAACTTTAGGAGTGCGGTAGTATCACTCACAGAATGTTTAAAGAACAACAAACAATTTAATTGGATGGAGGACGGCAAAGTGGCATTTAAACATTTAAAACTGTCAACAGCAAAACCATTGTTAGCCGTACCAAACAGCAGTTTAAACTGGCTGTGGATGCGAGTGACATTGGTGTGGGAGTTGCTACAAGAAGACCTAGGCATTGAAAAAGTATTGCACTATTCAAAAAGAAGCTTTAAGCTTGGTACTGGCATTACAACATTTTGAGGTTAATGGTGCCAGTAATTCCGCACGGACAATCATTAACACAGACCATAGTCCCCCAACATTTTCTGGAAGAAGTTTGAGATCGGAACACCAGGTTATTCCGATGGAGCCTGTTGTAACAGCCATTTAAGTTAAAAAATCATTCAGGTGACCAGCAGAGAAAATGTCATTGCAAATGATTTAAGAGACTTTTAGGAACATTGAGAGTTCTGGGGGCTAAATTTATTGTTAATGTAACCTTTTAAATCTTTGATAAAATTGTTAAGGTAGAAGAGAAAAGAAATGATTGAGAAATGAAACTATCCTTCAAATGAGGATGTTCCATGTTTTTTTAAAAGGGGTGTGTCAACATTATTCTTCACAATATTCCAAACAAGTACAGTATACACCATTAATAACCTGTATTTCAAGTTATTCTTCAGGGTTCTGAGACACTCTCACAGACAACATAAGTAGCATTCTGAACACTGAGTGAGTGCCGCACTGTCAGAGGGTCAGTACTGAGGGAGTGCTGCACTGTCAGAGGGTCAGTACTGAGGGAGTGCTGCACTGTCAGAGGGTCAGTACTGAGGGAGTGCTGCACTGTCAGAGGGTCGGTACTGAGGGAGTGCCGCACTGTCAGAGGGTCAGTACTGAGGGAGTGCCGCACTGTCAGAGGGTCAGTACTGAGGGAGTGCCGCACTGTCCGAGGATCAGTACTGAGGGAGTGCCGCACTGTCAGAGGGTCAGTACTGAGGGAGTGCTGCACTGTCAGAGGGTCAGTACTGAGGGAGCGCTGCACTGTCAGAGGGTCAGTACTGAGGGAGTGCTGCACTGTCAGAGGGTCAGTACTGAGGGAGTGCTGCACTGTCAGAGGGTCGGTACTGAGGGAGTGCCGCACTGTCAGAGGGTCAGTACTGAGGGAGTGCCGCACTGTCAGAGGGTCAGTACTGAGGGAGTGCCGCACTGTCCGAGGATCAGTACTGAGGGAGTGCCGCACTGTCAGAGGGTCAGTACTGAGGGAGTGCTGCACTGTCAGAGGGTCAGTACTGAGGGAGCGCTGCACTGTCAGAGGGTCAGTACTGAGGGAGTGCCGCACTGTCCGAGGATCAGTACTGAGGGAGTGCCGCACTGTCAGAGGGTCAGTGCTGAGGGAGTGCTGCACTGGCAGAAGAAGGCCATTTGGCCCATCATGTCTGCACGGCTGTACAATCAAGGTGTTGTACTTAGTGCCATAGGGCAGAATAATGACACGAAGGTTACAATATGAATTAATGAGGAGAACAACATTTATATTTAAATCGTCACACTACCGGAGGAAAAGCAAAGACCATTTCTGGTAGAGAGATTCCCTCAAATTCTCAGCAAAGTACAAATTAATCAGAGAAACATTTTTTTCAAACTGAAGTACGGTTCCTTTGTGAAGAAAACCTGGGGCGGGTTTCTGCGAAAACCGGCGGGGTGGGCAACTCCGGCGGGAAGGAGTGGCGTGAACCAGTCCATCGTCAGGCCGCCTCGGAGTGGTTTGCGGTGCCGGCTGGCGGGGAAGGGGCCTGGTGCCACGCCAACCGGCGGCAAAGGGCCTCCGCCGGCTAGTGCGAGTTGGTGCACGTGCGGGGGCACCAGCGTGTGCTGGCGTCACCCCGGCGCATGCGCAAGGGGGTTCATCGGCCGATGGGCAGCGGTCGATGCGGAGGAATAGACTGCCCGCATGGCACAGGCCCCCCACCCGCGGATCGGTGGGCCCCTGATCACGGGCCAGGCCACTGTGGGGGCACCTCCTGGGGCCAGATCCCCCCATGCCCCCCAGAGACCCCCCCGGAGGCTGCCCGCGCAGCCAGCTCCCGCCGGGAAGGACCTACTCCATTTATGCCGGCGGGACTGGCAAAAACCGGGCAGGACTTCGGCCCATCGCGGGCCGGAGAGTCGCCGCGGAGTCCGCTGCCAGCGGCCGCCGACCAGCGCGGCGCGATTCCCGCCCCTGCCAAAACCCTGGTGCTGGAGAATTCGGCAGCCGGCGGGACCCCACCCACCCCCCCCAGAGATTCTCTGACCCGGCAGGGGGGGTCGGAGAATCCCACCCCTAATGTTTAAAAGGGTTTAATTAACTTTTACAACTTGTTAAACAATCTTGGAATTTAAAATATATATAATGTTACTTTTGTAAATTTGACCAGCAATGAACTTAGGTGCAAAATAAATTACTCGCCTCGAAAACCAATACCTCCCCCAGATCCCCCAGATATCCCAGATCCTGCTCCCAAACCCCCAGATCCGCCGTATCCTGCTCCCAGATCCCCAGATCCTGCTCCCAAACCCCCAGATCCGCCGTATCCTGCTCCCAGATCCCCAGATCCTGCTCCCAGATCCCCCAGCTGCTGCTCCCAAACCCCCAGATCTTTTCGTCCTCGCTGTCAACAGGGGTGGTACCAGAGGATTTGGAGAGTGGCGAATGTCGTGCCCCTGTTTAAAAAAGGGAATAGGGATAACCGTGGGAATTACAGGCCAGTTAGTCTTACTTCGGTGGTAGGCAAAGTGATGGAAAGGGTACTGAGGGATAGGATTTCTGAGCATCTGGAAAGGAACTGCTTGATTAGGGATAGTCAGCACGGATTTGTGAGGGGTAGGTCTTGCCTTACAAGTCTTATTGACTTCTTTGAGGAGGTGACCAAGCATGTGGATGAAGGTAAAGCAGTGGATGTAGTGTACATGGATTTTAGTAAGGCATTTGATAAGGTTCCCCATTGTAGGCTTGTGCAGAAAGTAAGGAGGCATGGGATAGTGGGAAATTTGGCCAGTTGGATAACGAACTGGCTAACCGATAGAAAAGTCAGAGAGTGGTGGTGGATGGCAAATATTCAGCCTGGAGCCCAGTTATCAGTGGTGTACCGCAGGGATCAGTTCTGGGTCCTCTGCTGTTTGTGATTTTCATTAATGACTTGGATGAGGGAGTTGAAGGGTGGGTCAGTAAATTTGCAGATGATACGAAGATTGGTGGAGTTGTGGATAGTGAGGAGGGCTGTTGTCGGCTTCAAAGAGACATAGATTGAATGCAGAGCTGGGCTGAGAAGTGGCAGATGGAGTTTAACCCTGACAAGTGTGAGGTTGTCCATTTTGGAAGGACAAATATGAATGCGGAATACAGGGTTAACGGTAGGGTTCTTGGCAATGTGGAGGAGCAAAGAGATCTTGGGGTCTATGTTCATAGATCTTTGAAAGTTGCCACTCAAGTGGATAGAGCTGTGAAGAAGGCCTATGGTGTGCTAGCGTTCATTAGCAGAGGGATTGAATTTAAGAGTCGTGAGGTGATAATGCAGCTGTACAAAACCTTGGTCAGGCCACATTTGGAGTAGTGTGTGCAGTTCTGGTCGCCTCATTTTAGGAAGGATGTGGAAGCTTTGGAAAAGGTGCAAAGGAGATTTACCAGGATGTTGCCTGGAATGGAGAGTAGGTCATACGAGGAAAGGTTGAGGGTGCTAGGCCTTTACTCATTAGAACGGAGAAGGATGAGGGGAGACTTGATAGAGGTTTATAAGATGATTAGGGGAATAGATAGAATAGATAGTCAGAGACTTTTCCCCTGGGTGGAACACACCATTACAAGAGGACATAAATTTAAGATAAATGGTGGAAGATATAGAGGGGATGTCAGAGGTAGGTTCTTTACCCAGAGAGTAGTGGGGGCATGGAATGCACTGCCTGTAGAAGTAGTTGCGTCGGAAACATTAGGGACCTTCAAGCGGCTATTGGATAGGTACATGGATTAGGGCAGAATAATGGAGTGTAGGTTAACTTCTTAAGGGCAGCACGGTAGCATTGTGGATAGCACAATTGCTTCACAGCTCCAGGGTCCCAAGTTCGATTTCGACTTGGGTCGCTGTCTGTGTGGAGTCTGCACATCCTCCCCGTGACTGCGTGGGTTTCCTCCGGGTACTCCGGTTTCCTCCCACAGTCCAAAGATGTGCAGGTTGGGTGGATTGGCCATGAAAAATTGTCCAAAATTCTTTGATTAACCTAGGACAAAAGTTCGGCGCAACATCGTGGGCCAAAGGGCCTGTTCTGTGCTGTATTTCTCTATCTATCTATCCCCCAGACCCTGCTCCCAGATCCTGCTCCCAGATCCTGCTCCCAGATCCCCACATCCAGCTCCCAGATCCCCAGATCCTGCTCCCAGATCCAGCTCCCAAACCCCCAGATCCCCCGTATCCTGCTCCCAGATCCTGCTCCCAGATCCCCCAGATCCTGCTCCCAGATCCCCCAGATCCTGCTCCCAGATCCCCAGATCCTGCTCCCAGATCCCCAGATCCTGCTCCCAGATCCTGCTCCCAGATCCCCAGATCCTGCTCCCAGATCCCCCAGATCCTGCTCCCAGATCCCCAGATCCTGCTCCCAGATCCCCAGATCCTGCTCCCAGATCCCCCAGATCCTGCTCCCAGATCCCCCAGATCCTGCTCCCAGATCCCCCAGATCCTGCTCCCAGATCCCCAGAATCCCCCGTATCTTGCTCCCAGATCCCCCAGCTCCTGCTCCCAGATCCCCCAGCTCCTGCTCCCAGATCTCCCAGATCCTGCTCCCAGATCTCCCAGATCCCCCAGATCCCCCGTATCTTGCTCCCAGATCCCCCAGCTCCTGCTCCCAGATCCCCAGATCCTGGTCCCAGACGGCAGTTCCCAGACTCAGCCCCAGTTCAGGCGTCTCTATCAGACAGAGCACACTCACCTCTCTATTCCCTGGATAGCCTCCAGGCCAGTTGCTGCAGCCGGTTCTACTCGAGGGCTCCCCATCTCCTGCTCCAGCTGCACCCAGTCCTCTCCGGGAGGGACCTCTGCAGCTTCACCCCCTCCTTACCAGCTCCATCTTCACTCTGCCCTCAAACCTACATCAGATCAGAGATAAAGCCTCTCACACACACACTGCCCCTCACACACACACACACTGCCCCTCACACACAGACACACTGTCCCTCTCACACAGACACACTGCCCCTCTCACACACACACACTGTCCCTCTCACACACACACACACTGTCCCTCTCACACACACACACACTGTCCCTCTCACACACACACACACTGTCCCTCTCACACACACACACGCTGTCCCTCTCACACACACACATGCTGTCCCTCTCACACACACACACACTGTCCCTCTCACACACACACACACTGTCCCTCTCACACACACACACACTGTCCCTCTCACACACACACACACTGTCCCTCTCACACACACACACTGCCCCTCTCACACACACACACACTTTCCCTCTCTCACACACACACACTGTCCCTCTCACACACACACTGTCCCTCTCACACACACACACTGTCCCTCTCACACACACACTTTCCCTCTCACACACACACTGTCCCTCTCACACACACACACACACACACAGTCCCTCTCACACACACACACTGTCCCTCTCACACACACACACACTGTCCCTCTCACACACACACACACTGCCCCTATCACACACACACACACACTGCCCCTCTCACACACACACACACTGCCCCTCTCACACACACACACTGCCCCTCTCACACAGACACACACTGCCCCTCTCACACACACACACACACACTGTCCCTCTCACACAGACACACTGCCCCTCTCACACACACACACTGCCCCTCTCACACACACACACTGCCCCTCTCACACACACACACTGTCCCTCTCACACACACACACTGTCCCTCTCACACACACACACTGCCCCTCTCACACAGACACACTGTCCCTCTCACACACACACACTGTCCCTCTCACACACACACACTGTCCCTCTCACACACACACACTGCCCCTCTCACACAGACACACTGTCCCTCTCACACACACACACTGCCCCTCTCACGCACACACACTGCCCCTCTCACGCACACACACTGCCCCTCTCACGCACACACACTGCCCCTCTCACACACACACACTGCCCCTCTCACACACACACACTGCCCTCTCACACACACACACACTGTCCCTCTCACACACACACACTGCCCCTCCACACACACACACTGCCCTCTCACACACACACACTTCCCTCTCACACACACACACACTGTCCCTCTCACACACACCACACACTGTCCCTCTCACACACACACAACTGCCCCTCTCACACACACACACTGCCCCTCACGCACACACACTGCCCCTCTCACGCACACACACTGCCCCTCTCACACACACACACTGCCCCTCTCACACACACACACACTGTCCCCTCTCACACACACACACACTGCCTCTCACACACACACACACTGTCCCTCTCACACAGACACACACGCTGTCCCTCTCACACACACACTGTCCCTCTCACACACACACACACTGTCCCTCTCACACACACACACTGTCCCTCTCACACACACACACACTGTCCCTCTCACACACACACACACTGTCCCTCTCACACACACACTGTCCCTCTCACACACACACTGTCCCTCTCACACACACACACACTGTCCCTCACACACACACACTGTCCCTCTCACACACACACACTGTCCCTCTCACACACACACTGTCCCTCTCACACACACACACTGTCCCTCTCACACACACACACTGTCCCTCTCACACACACACACTGTCCCTCTCACACACACACACTGCCCCTCTCACACACACACTGTCCCCTCTCACACACACACTGTCCCTCTCACACACACACACTGTCCCTCTCACACACACACACTGCCCCTCTCACACACACACTGTCCCTCTCACACACACACACTGCCCCTCTCACACACACACACTGCCCCTCACACACACACACTGTCCCTCTCACACACACACTGTCCCTCTCACACACACACACTGTCCCTCTCACACACACACACTGTCCCTCTCACACACACACTGTCCCTCTTACACACACACACACTGTCCCTCTCACACACACACACTGTCCCTCTCACACACACACACTGCCCCTCTCACACACACACTGTCCCTCTCACACACACACTGTCCCTCTTACACACACACACACTGTCCCTCTCACACACACACACTGTCCCTCTCACACACACACACTGCCCCTCTCACACACACACACTGCCCCTCTCACACACACACACTGCCCCTCTCACACACACACACTGCCCCTCTCACACAGACACACTGTCCCTCTCACACACACACACTGCCCCTCTCACACACACACACTGCCCTCTCACACACACACACTGTCCCTCTCACACACACACACTGCCCCTCTCACACAGACACACACTGCCCCTCTCACACACACACACTGCCCCTCTCACACAGACACACACACACTGCCCCTCTCACACACACACACACTGTCCCCCTCACACACACACACTGCCCCTCTCACACACACACACTGCCCCTCTCACACAGACACACACACACTGCCCCTCTCACACAGACACACACACACTGCCCCTCACACACAGACACACACACACTGCCCCTCACACACACACACACTGCCCCTCTCACACACACACACTGTCCCTCTCACACAGACACACTGCCCCTCTCACAGACACACACACTGTCCCTCTCACACACACACACACTTCCCCTCTCACACACACACACTGCCCCTCTCACACACACACACTGCCCCCCTCACACACACACACTGTCCCTCTCACACAAATACACTGCCCCTCTCACACACACACACTGCCCCTCTCACAGACACACACACTGTCCCTCTCACACACACACACACTTCCCCTCTCACACACACACACTGCCCCTCTCACACACACACACACTGCCCCCCTCACACACACACACTGTCCCTCTCACACAGATACACTGCCCCTCTCACACACACACTGCCCCTCTCACACACACACACTGCCCCTCTCACACACACACTGCCCCTCTCACACACACACACTGTCCCTCTCACACACACACACTGCCCCTCTCACACACACACACTGTCCCTCTCACACACACACACTGCCCCTCTCACACACACACACTGCCCCTCTCACACACACACACTGCCCCTCTCACACACACACACTGTCCCTCTCACACAGACACACTGTCCCTCTCACACACACACACACTGCCCCTCTCACACAGACACACTGTCCCTCTCACACACACACACACTGTCCCTCTCACACACACACACTGCCCCTCTCACACACACACACTGCCCCTCTCACACACACACACTGTCCCTCTCACACACACACACTGCCACTCACACACAGACACACTGTCCCTCTCACACACACACACTGCCCCTCTCACACACACACACTGCCCCTCTCACACACACACACTGCCCCTCTCACACACACACACTGCCCCTCTCACACAGACACTGTCCCTCTCACACACAAACACTGTCCCTCTCACACACACACTGTCCCTCTCACAGACACACACACTGTCCCTCTCACACACACACACTGCCCCTCTCACACACACACACTGTCCCTCTCACACAGACACACTATCCCTCTCACACACACACACTGCCCCTCTCACACACACACACTGCCCCTCTCACACACACACACTGTCCCTCTCACACACACACACTGCCCCTCTCACACACACACACTGCCCCTCTCACACACACACACACTGCCCCTCTCACACACACACACTGTCCCTCTCACACACACACACTGTCCCTCTCGCACAGACACTGTCCCTCTCGCACAGACACTGTCCCTCTCACACACACACAGACACGCTGCCCCTCACACACACACACACACACACACTGCCCCTCACACACACACACACACACACACTGCCCCTCTCACACACACACACACACTGTCCCTCTCACACACACACACACTGCCCCTCTCACACACACACACACTGCCCCTCTCACACACAGACACACTGCCCCTCTCACACACACACACTGCCCCTCTCACACAGACACACTGCCCCTCTCACACACACACACACTGCCCCTCTCACACACACACACACTGCCCCTCTCACACACAGACACACTGCCCCTCTCACACACACACACTGCCCCTCTCACACACACACACACTGCCCCTCTCACACACACACACACTGCCCCTCTCACACACACACACTGCCCCTCTCACACACACACACTGTCCCTCTCACACACACACACTGCCCCTCTCACACACACACACTGTCCCTCTCACACACACACACTGTCCCTCTCACACACACACTCTCCCTCTCACACACACACACTGTCCCTCTCACACACACACACTGCCCCTCTCACACACACACTGTCCCTCTCACACACACACACTGCCCCTCTCACACACACACACACACTGCCCCTCTCACACACACACACTGTCCCTCTCACACACACACACTGCCCCTCTCACACACACACTCTCCCTCTCACACACACACACTGTCCCTCTCACACACACACACTGCCCCTCTCACACACACACTGTCCCTCTCACACACACACACTGTCCCTCTCACACACACACACTGCCCCTCTCTCACACACACACACACTGCCCCTCTCACACAGACACACTGCCCCTCTCACACACACACACTGCCCCTCTCACACACACACACTGCCCCTCTCACACAGACACACTGCCCCTCTCACACACACACACTGTCCCTCTCACACACACACACTGCCCCTCTCACACACACACTCTCCCTCTCACACACACACACTGTCCCTCTCACACACACACACTGCCCCTCTCACACACACACTGTCCCTCTCACACACACACACTGTCCCTCTCACACACACACACTGCCCCTCTCTCACACACACACACACTGCCCCTCTCACACAGACACACTGCCCCTCTCACACACACACACTGCCCCTCTCACACACACACACTGCCCCTCTCACACAGACACACTGCCCCTCTCACACACACACTGTCCCTCTCACACACACACACTGCCCCTCTCACACACACACACACACTGTCCCTCTCACACACACACACACTGTCCCTCTCACACACACACACTGCCCCTCTCACACACACACACACTGCCCCTCTCACACACACACACACTGTCCCTCTCACACACACACACTGTCCCTCTCACACACACACACTGCCCCTCTCACACACACACACACTGCCCCTCTCACACACAGACACACTGCCCCTCTCACACACACACACTGCCCCTCTCACACAGACACACACTGCCCCTCTCACACACACACACTGCCCCTCTCACACACACACACTGTCCCTCTCACACACACACGCTGTCCCTCTCACACAGACACACTGCCCCTCTCACACACACACACTGTCCCTCTCACACACACACTGCCCCTCTCACACACACACACTGTCCCTCTCACACACACACTGCCCCTCTCACACACACACGCTGTCCCTCTCACACAGACACACACTGTCCCTCTCACACACACACACTGTCCCTCTCACACAGACACACTGTCCCTCTCACACAGACACACACTGTCCCTCTCACACAGACACACACTGTCCCTCTCACACAGACACACACTGTCCCTCTCACACACACACACACTGTCCCTCTCACACACATACACACTGTCCCTCTCACACACACACACACTGTCCCTCTCACACACACACACTGCCCCTCTCACACACACACACTGCCCCTCTCACACACACACACTGTCCCTCTCACACACAAACACACTGTCCCTCTCACACACACACACTGCCCCTCTCACACACACACACTGCCCCTCTCACACACACACACTGCCCCTCTCACACACACACACTGTCCCTCTCACACACACACTGCCCCCCTCACACACACACACACTGCCCCTCTCACACAGACACACTGCCCCTCTCACACACACACACTGCCCCCCTCACACACACACACTGCCCCTCTCACACAGATACACTGCCCCTCTCACACAGACACACTGCCCCTCTCACACACACACACTGTCCCTCTCACACACACACACTGCCCCTCTCACACAGATACACTGCCCCTCTCACACAGACACACTGCCCCTCTCACACACACACACTGTCCCTCTCACACACACACACACTGCCCCTCTCACACACACACACACACTGTCCCTCTCACACACACACACACTGTCCCTCTCACACACACACACACTGTCCCTCTCACACACACACACACTGTCCCTCTCACACACACACACTGCCCCTCTCACACACACACACTGCCCCTCTCACACACACACACACTGCCCCTCTCACACACAGACACACTGCCCCTCTCACACACAGACACACACTGCCCCTCTCACACACACACACTGTCCCTCTCACACACACACACACTGCCCCTCTCACACACACACACACACACTGTCCCTCTCACACACACACACACACTGTCCCTCTCACACACACACACACTGCCCCTCTCACACAGACACACTGTCCCTCTCACACACACACACTGCCCCTCTCACACCACACACTGTCCCTCTCACACACACACACTGTCCCCTCTCACACACACACACTGTCCCTCTCAACACACACACACTGTCCCCTCTCACACACACACACTGCCCCTCTCACCACACACACTGCCCCTCTCACACACACACACTGCCCCTCTCACACACACACACTGCCCCTCTCACACACACCCACACTGCCCCTCTCACACACACACACTGCCCCTCTCACACAGACACACTGTCCCTCTCACACACACACACTGTCCCTCTCACACACACACACTGCCCCTCTCACACAGACACTGCCCCTCTCACACACACACACTGCCCTTCTCACACACACACTGTCCCTCTCACACAGACACACTGTCCCTCTCACACAGACACACTGCCCCTCTCACACAGACACTGCCCCTCTCACACACACACACTGCCCCCTCTCACACACACACTGTCCCTCTCACACAGACACACTGTCCCTCTCACACACACACACACTGTCCCTCTCACACAGACACACTGCCCCTCTCACACACACACACACTGCCCCTCTCACACACATACACACTGCCCCTCTCACACACACACACTGCCCCTCTCACACATACACACTGTCCCTCTCGCACAGACACTGTCCCTCTCGCACAGACACTGTCCCTCTCACACACACACAGACACGCTGCCCCTCACACACACACACACACACACACACTGTCCCTCTCACACACACACTGTCCATCTCACACACACACACTGCCCCTCTCACACACACACACTGCCCCTCTCACACACACACTGTCCATCTCACACACACACACTGCCCCTCTCACACAGACACACTGTCCCTCTCACACACACAGACTGTCCCTCTCACACACACACTCACTGTCCCTCTCACACACACACACTCTGTCCCTCTCACACACACAGACACTGTCCCTCTCACACAGACACTGCCCACTGGAGGCGGTCTTCAAAGACTGACCTTCCCGGACCTCCCGAAGTTGCTGTCCTCACTCACTGTTAAATCTTTATTTCCTCCTGTCTCCATTCAGGATTGTGCCCACATTCATAGCTTCCTCTTCCTGGTATGAGCTGTAGTCAGAGAGAATTGTGGTTTCAAACAGCCTCTCCACAGGCATTGGCAAAATTCCACACGGTCACTCCCAGATTATGTGAGGGAGTGCTGCACTGTCAGAGGGTCAGTACTGAGGGAGTGCTGCACTGTCAGAGGGTCAGTACTGAGGGAGTGCTGCACTGTCAGAGGGTCAGTACTGAGGGAGTGCTGCACTGTCAGAGGGTCAGTACTAAGGGAGTGCTGCACTGTCAGAGGGTCAGTACTGAGGGAGTGCTGCACTGTCAGAGGGTCAGTACTGAGGGAGTGCCGCACTGTCAGAGGATCAGTACTGAGGGAGTGCCGCACTGTCAGAGGGTCAGTACTGAGGGAGTGTTGCACTGTCCTGTCTTTGATGTCATCCTTTAAACCCAGTCTCTCTCAGGTGAATCTAAAAAATCCCATGGCTACTATTGTGAAGACACGCAGTGCAAAATCCTCATCAATATTTATCCCTCAATCACTCTCACTTAGACAGATGATATGGTCGTTCTCACACTGCTGTTTGTGGGATATTGCTGTATGTTATTTTCTCTCTGAGAGTTGCCGCACCCAAATCCCCTACCTCGGGCTCTCTTTGTGCTGTTGGTTCGGAGTTGATTTTTCAATTATGTAAATCTAATCTTTACTACAACCTCTATCTGACATTTCTTTGTGGACAAGCAGCCCCAACATCCAGTTCAATGTCTGTCGATCTGGATCCTGGATCCTCTCTCCGTCAGAACGAGCTGACAATGAACGCTGCTGCACCACAATCACTGAGTGTGGAGCTGGTGCGGGGGTCGGGTTTGGGAACCCCCCCTGGGCTGGGCCGGGCCGCACCCCCCCCAATCGACACTCCCCTCTCCTTCCCTTCACATTGCTTCATTGTTGTTCTTTTCATCAACCCCGCCTGTTTTCCTGGCCTCTCTATTATTATTACTTTGCTAACTTTTCACAGTTCTGATCACCAATCTGTGTCTCTCTCCACAGGCAGTTAACCTGCTGAGTGTTTGCAGCATTTTCTCTTTTAATTTGATTCTTGGCAAAGTGTTTGTGAATGTCCTGGGAATGTGATGTCAATTTAAATGAAAGCTCTCGCTCTCTATATTACAATATTTTTAATTTACAGATACGTAAATGTAATCCACGGGAGGCAGGAGTCCCGTCACCACACCAATATTTATTGCCAATAACTATATACAAGAGCAGCTCCAATCAGTGCTGCTAGCAGTCCAGTCAACTTAAGACTGGATCGCAAAGTCTACACAGGTGCTTATATAGACCCCCTCAATTAACTATCATTGAGGGAGCTCATACTCCGATTGGCCAACCAATAAAGCCAATTGGAGTTCATTACACCCCTCCCCCCCCCCCCAGGTCCGAGGAATTCCTGCCAGCTGGCATTCCTCTGAGCTTCTTCCTGCTCCTCATGTCTGGGTCTGTCACCTCTGTGCCGTCCGCCGGGTCGTTCTCCGAAGTGGGCGGGGTGTACCTTATAGGTGCCCGTCTTTTCCTTGACGACCTCCTTGGAAGTTGTTCTTCCTCCTCCTCGGGGAGAGGTGTCGCGGCGGCCTCGTCGAGTGTGTCCATCTCCGACTCTGATGACTGGATGACGGGGTCTGGAGAAATTGCTTGGGGCTGGGGTGTAGGTATCCTTTCCGTCTGGGCTATCCCAGCTTGAGGCGGTCCTGCTTTGCCTGCCTCCAGGTATGGTTCCGCTGCCCTTATTTGGTCTAGGTGTTTCTTCAGCACCTTACCTCCTATTGAAACCTCATAGGATATGGGCCCTGTTTGGGACTCTACCGTGCCTTTGACCCACGTTAGTCCATTCCCATAATTCTTGACCCAAACCGGTGCCCCCACCTGGAAATGTCTCTGCTGCCGACTATTATCATGCCCCCTGCGTTGGGCCTCCTGTTGTTTCTCCACTTTCCCCATTAAATTTGGGAAAAAAAAGAGACTCAGCCTCGTTCGCAGCCGCCTTCCCATTAAGAGTTCAGTTGGCGGTATGCCCGTTGTGGAATGCGGTGTGGTCCTGTAATCAAACAGCCAGCGGGAGAGCTTTGTGTCTATTGACGCTGCCGACTGCCTCTCGAGTCCCGCTTTAAGTGTCTGGACCACTCTCTCTGCCAGGCCGTTGGTCGCTGGATGGTAAGGGGCCGTTTTGATGTGACGGACTCCGTTTTCCTTCAGGAATTTTCCAAATTCCCCACTTGTGAATGCCGTTCCGTTGTCCGACACCAATATCTCCGGAAATCCATGTGTTGCAAACGAGGCCCTGAGCTTTTCAATTGTCGATGCTGTGCTTGCCGTGTTTACCCGGTGGACGTCCAACCATTTGGAGTGGGCGTCCACTATCACCAAAAACATTGAGCCCATGAAAGGGCCGGTGTGGTCAATATGCAGGCGGGTCCACGGTCTGCCTGGCCATTCCCACGGGTGCAATGGCGCCGCTGGTGGCACTCTTTGCCCCTGTTGGCACTCCTGGCACCGACGTACCAAGGCTGCTATGTCTGTGTCCAATCCTGGCCACCAAACGTAGCTTCGAGCTAGCATCTTCATTTTAGACACCCCTGGGTGTCCGTGATGTAACTCGGTTAAGATTACCTGACGGCCCTGAGCTGGGACTATTACCCGGGCTCCCCGTAATAGGATACCGTCTTCTACGGTTATTTGGTCCCTTCTGCTCCAGTATGGGTGCATCTGGGGCTCCACTGGTCTTTCCAGTTCCCCTGTTAGCAGTAAATGCTTCACCTTGGCTAAAACTGGGTCTTTTTGCGTCCACAACTGAATATGTTGTGCATCTACTGGTAGGGTGTCCAAAAAATTTAGAGTCATTACTGTCTCCTCTACTTTTGGTATTTGCGGCGGAGTGTCCGGGAGGGGAAGTCTGCTCAAAGCATCTGCATTTGCTACTCGCGTTCCCGGTCTGTGCTCCAGAACGTATCTATATGCCGCCAGTAGCAACGCCCAGCGTTGGATTCTAGCTGATGCGATCGGGGGTATTGACTTGTCTTCTTTTAATAACCCTAATAACGGCTTATGGTCCGTCACTATGGTGAATTTCCGCCCGTACAGATACTGGTGAAATTTTTTTACTGTGAATATCACCGCCAGTCCTTCCTTCTCGATTTGGGCGTACTTCCTCTCAGCCATCGCCAAGGTCCTCGAAGCATAGGCTATTGGGTGTTCTTCCCCATTCCTTCCTCTATGGGCTAAGACGGCTCCTACCCCGTAGGGGGATGCATCACAAGTGACCACCAACTCCTTCCTTGGGTCATAATGCTCTAGGACATTTCCGGATGACAGCTGTTCCTTAATGTCCCTAAATGCTCGGTTTTGGCGGGTGGACCATTTCCATTCTTGCCCTTTTTAGTAGCTGGTGGAGGGGTTCTGGGATGGACGCCCCATTTTCAATAAATTTGCCATAATAGGTTACCAACCCTAGAAATGATCGTAACTCCTGGACCGTGGTGGGAGCTGGGGCTTCTTTTATTGCCCTTACTCTGTCTTCTAATGGATGTAAGCCTGACTCGTCTACTTTATATCCCAGGTACGCCACTTGTGGGGCCAGAAAAACACATTTTTCTCTTTTTAACCGTACGCCTGCCTTTGCAAAACGCCTGAGCACTTCCTCCAGGTTCCTTAAGTGTTCCCTGTTTGTCCTCCCCGTGATTAAGACATCGTCCAAATAAATCGCCACCTGCGGTAGTCCCCGCAGAATATTTTCCATCGTACGCTGGAATATAGCGCAGCCTGATGACACTCCAAAAGGTAGCCTAGTATAACGAAAAAGGCCCTTCAGGGTGTTGATCGTAGCGAACCTCTGGGAGTCCTTGTCCAGTTTTAACTGCAGGTAGGAGTGGCTCATGTCCAGTTTCGTGAACAAAAGCCCACCTGCCAATTTGGCATATAGGTCGTCTATTTTCGGGATTGGGTATTTGTCCAGCAGTGCGTATTTGTTTACCATCTGTTTGAAATCTCCACAGACGTATCGAGCCGTCTGGCTTCAAACTTGGTACCACCGGCGCTGCCCATTCCGAGAACTGTACTGGTCTGATAATGCCGTCGCGCCGTAACCTTTCTATTTCATCATCTACTTTCTTCCTTAATGCAAAAGGTACCGCCCTGGCCTTACAAAATTTCGGAAGGGCTTCTGCGTCCATGTGCAAAGTTGCTTTGGCGCCTATGATTTCCCCCAAACCTTCCTGGAAGACCTCCGGGTATTTTTGGAGTACTCCACTCAACTGCCCGCTTCCACTCTGGAAAATTTTCATCCAATCTAATTTTAGGTCTTTCAGCCAGTTCCGTCCAATTAAGCTCGGTCCGGAGCCCTCTACTATCGTCAACGGTAATCTGAGCAATTGTTTCTCATATTCCACGGGTACATGAGTCGTGCCTAGAACTTCCAGGGGTTCCTCCGTGTAGGTTTTAAGTTTTGGCGATGTTTTTGTTAGGATTAGTGCCTGGAGTCCATCTTTGATTTTTCTAAATGCTGCCACTCCCATTACTGATACGGCCGCACCCGTGTCTATTTCCATTATTGTCGGCCGCCCGTTCATCCGTGGGGTAACCTTAATGGGTTCTGCTTTCTTCATCGAAATATTATATAATTGTTCCCCTTCGGAGGAGGATGGGGCGTCTAGGTTGTGTACTTCCCTGCGTCCCCACCTGCTATTCCTCTATTGCCACCTCCTTCTAGGGTTTCTGTCACTGTTACCCCACTCTGTCTGGTGCCAGAAACGGTCCTTCTCTGTTGGGGGAGCCTCAGCCGGTACTTCCCTCTGTCTCCAGTTAGTGCTGTCAGACTTGGGGCAGTTCTGGGGTTTCCCTTTGGCCCTCTATTCCTCAGGCTTTTCCTGAGAGCGGCTATCTGGTAGCAGGACCCGTTGTGGTAGTCCCTCTCA
>NC_052148.1:274769814-274857040 GCF_902713615.1 Scyliorhinus canicula
CTCTCACACACACACACTGTCCCTCTCACACTGACCCACACACTGTCCCTCTCACACACACACACTGCCCTCTCACACACACACACGTCCCTCTCACACACACACTGTCCCTCTCACACACACACTGCCCCTCTCACACAGACACACTGCCCCTCTCACACACACACACTGCCCCTCTCACACACACACACTGCCCTCTCACACACACACACTCCCCCTCACACACACACACTGCCCCTCTCACACACACACACACACTGCCCTCTCACACACACACTCTCCCTCTCACACACACACACTGCCCCTCTCACACACACACACACTGCCCCTCTCACACACACACTGTCCCTCTCACACACACACTCTCCCTCTCACACACACACACACTGTCCCTCTCACACACACACTCTCCCTCTCACACACACACTGTCCCTCTCACACACACACTCTCCCTCTCACACACACACACTGCCCCTCTCACACACACACACTGCCCCTCTCACACACACACTGTCCCTCTCACACACACACTCCCCCTCTCACACACACACACACACTGCCCCTCTCACACACACACACTGCCCTCTCACACACACACTGTCCCTCTCACACACACACACTGCCCTCTCACACACACACTGCCCCTCTCACACACACACACTGTCCCTCTCACACACACACTGCCCTCTCACACACACACTGTCCCCTCCACACACACGGCCCTCTCTCACACACACACACTGTCCCTCTCACACAGACACACTGCCCCTCTCACACACACACACTGCCCCTCACACACACACTGTCCCTCTCACACAGACACACTGTCCCTCTCACACAGACACACTGTCCCCCTCACACACACACACTGTCCCTCTCACACACACACACACTGTCCCTCTCACACACACACACACTGTCCCTCTCACACACACACACACTGTCCCTCTCACACACACACACACTGTCCCTCTCACACACACACACTGCCCCTCTCACACACACACTGCCCCTCTCACACACACACACTGCCCTCTCACACACACACTGCCCTCTCACACACACACTGCCCCTCTCACACACACACACTGCCCCTCTCACACACACACACTGCCCCTCTCACACACACACACTGCCCCTCTCACACACACACACACACACTGCCCTCTCACACACACACACTGCCCTCTCACACACACACTGCCCCTCTCACACAGACACACACTGCCCCTCTCACACACACACACTGCCCCTCTCACACACACACACTGTCCCTCTCACACACACACACGTCCCTCTCACACACACACTGCCTCTCACACACACTCTCCCTCTCACACACACCACTGTCCCTCTCACACACACACTGCCCCTCTCACACACACACACACTGCCCCTCTCACACACACACACTGCCCTCTCACACACACACACCTGCCCTCTCACACACACACACCTGTCCCTCTCACACACACACACTGCCCTCTCACACACACACACTGCCCCTCTCACACACACACTGCCCTCTCACACACACACACTGCCCCTCTCACACACACACTGCCCCTCTCACACACACACACTGTCCCTCTCACACACACACACTGTCCCTCTCACACACACACACTGCCCCCTCACACCACACTGTCCCTCTCACACACACACACTGTCCCTCTCACACAGACACACTGTCCCTCTCACACACACACACTGTCCCTCTCACACACACACTGTCCCTCTCACACACACACACTGTCCCTCTCACACACACACACTGCCCCTCTCACACACACACACTGTCCCTCTCACACACACACACTGTCCCTCTCACACACACACACTGCCCCACACACACACACTGCCCCTCTCACACAGACCACTGCCCTCTCACACACACACTGCCCTCTCACACACACACACACTGTCCCACACATGTCCCTCTCACACACACACTGTCCCTCTCACACACACACACACTGTCCCTCTCACACACATACACACTGTCCCTCTCGCACTGACACTGTCCCTCTCGCACAGACACTGTCCCTCACACACACACAGACACGCTGCCCCTCACACACACACACACACACACACTGTCCCTCTCACACACACACACTGCCCCTCTCACACACACACTATCCATCTCACACACACACACTGCCCCTCTCACACACACACCTGCCCCTCTCTCACACACACACACTGCCCCTCTCACCAGACACACTGTCCCTCTCACACACACGACTGTCCCTCTCACACACACACACACTGTCCCTCTCACACACACACACTGTCCCTCTCACACACACACACTGTCCCTCTCACACACACACACTGCCCCTCTCACACACACACACTGTCCCTCTCACACACACACACACTGCCCCTCTCACACACACACTGTCCCTCTCACACACACACACACTGTCCCTCCTCACACACACACACTGTCCCTCTCACACACACACACACTGCCCCTCTCACACACACACTGTCCCTCTCACACACACACACACTGCCCCTCTCACACACACACACACACACTGTCCCTCTCACACACACACACACTGTCCCTCTCACACACACACACACTGTCCCTCTCACACACACACACTCTGTCCCTCTCACACACACAGACACTGTCCCCTCTCACACAGACACTGCCCACTGGAGGCGGTCTTCAAAGACTGACCTTCCCGGACCTCCCGAAGTTGCTGTCCTCACTCACTGTTAAATCTTTATTTCCTCCTGTCTCCATTCAGGATTGTGCCACATTCATAGCTTCCTCTTCCTGGTATGAGCTGTAGTCAGAGAGAATTGTGGTTTCAAACAGCCTCTCCACAGGCATTGGCAAAATTCCACACGGTCACTCCCAGATTATGTGAGGGAGTGCTGCACTGTCAGAGGGTCAGTACTGAGGGAGTGCTGCACTGTCAGAGGGTCAGTACTGAGGGAGTGCTGCACTGTCAGAGGGTCAGTACTGAGGGAGTGCTGCACTGTCAGAGGGTCAGTACTAAGGGAGTGCTGCACTGTCAGAGGGTCAGTACTGAGGGAGTGCTGCACTGTCAGAGGGTCAGTACTGAGGGAGTGCCGCACTGTCAGAAGATCAGTACTGAGGGAGTGCCGCACTGTCAGAGGGTCAGTACTGAGGGAGTGTTGCACTGTCCTGTCTTTGATGTCATCCTTTAAACCCAGTCTCTCTCAGGTGAAATCTAAAAAATCCCATGGCTACTATTGTGAAGACACGCAGTGCAAAATCCTCATCAATATTTATCCCTCAATCACTCTCACTTAGACAGATGATATGGTCGTTCTCACACTGCTGTTTGTGGGATATTGCTGTATGTTATTTTCTCTCTGAGAGTTGCCACACCCAAATCCCCTACCTCGGGCTCTCTTTGTGCTGTTGGTTCGGAGTTGATTTTTCAATTATGTAAATCTAATCTTTACTACAACCTCTATCTGACATTTCTTTGTGGACAAGCAGCCCCAACATCCAGTTCAATGTCTGTCGATCTGGATCCTGGATCCTCTCTCCGTCAGAACGAGCTGACAATGAACGCTGCTGCACCACAATCACTGAGTGTGGAGCTGGTGCGGGGGTCGGGTTTGGGAACCCCCCCCCTCCAATCGACACTCCCCTCTCCTTCCCTTCACATTGCTTCATTGTTGTTCTTTTCATCAACCCCGCCTGTTTTCCTGGCCTCTCTATTATTATTACTTTGCTAACTTTTCACAGTTCTGATCACCAATCTGTGTCTCTCTCCACAGGCAGTTAACCTGCTGAGTGTTTGCAGCATTTTCTCTTTTAATTTGATTCTTGGCAAAGTGTTTGTGAATGTCCTGGGAATGTGATGTCAATTTAAATGAAAGCTCTCGCTCTCTATATTACAATATTTTTAATTTACAGATACGTAAATGTAATCCACGGGAGGCAGGAGTCCCGTCACCACACCAATATTTATTGCCAATAACTATATACAAGAGCAGCTCCAATCAGTGCTGCTAGCAGTCCAGTCAACTTAAGACTGGCTCACAAAGCCTACACAGGTGATTATATAGACCCCCTCAATTAACTATCATTGAGGGAGCTCATACTCCGATTGGCCAACCAATAAAGCCAATTGGAGTTCATTACACACCCACCCCCCCCCCCCCCCCCCCCCCCCCCCCCCCCCCCCCAGGTCCGAGGAATTCCTGCCAGCTGGCATTCCTCGGAGCTTCTTCCTGCTCCTCATGTCTGGGTCTGTCACCTCTGTGTCGTCCGCCGGGTCGTTCTCTGAAGTGGGCGGGGTGTACCTTATAGGTGCCCGTCTTTTCCTTGACGACCTCCTTGGAAGTTGTTCTTCCTCCTCCTCGGGGAGAGGTGTCGCGGCGACCTCGTCGAGTGTGTCCATCTCCGACTCTGATGACTGGATGACGGGGTCTGGAGAAATTGCTCGGGGCTGGGGTGTGGGTATCCTTTCCGTCTGGGCTATCCCAGCTTGAGGCGGTCCTGCTTCGCCTGCCTCCAGGTGTGGTTCCGCTGCCCTTATTTGGTCTAGGTGTTTCTTCAGCACCTTACCTCCTATTGAAACCTATTGGGCCCTGTTTGGGACTCTACCGTGCCTTTGACCCACGTTGGTCCATTCCCATAATTCTTGACCCAAACCGGTGCCCCCACCTGGAAATGTCTCTGCTGCCGACTATTATCATGCCCCCTGCGTTGGGCCTCCTGTTGTTTCTCCACTTTCCCCATTAAATTTGGGAAAAAAAGAGACTCAGCCTCATTCGCAGCCGCCTTCCCATTAAGAGTCCAGCTGACGGTATGCCCGTTGTGGAATGCGGTGTGGTCCTGTAATCAAACAGCCAGCGGGAGAGCTTTGTGTCTATTGATGCTGCCGACTGCCTCTCGAGTCCCGCTTTAAGTGTCTGGACCACTCTCTCTGCCAGGCCGTTGGTCGCTGGATGGTAAGGGGCCGTTTTGATGTGACGGACTCCGTTTTCCTTCAGGAATTTTCCAAATTCCCCACTTGTGAATGCCGTTCCGTTGTCCGACACCAATATCTCCGGAAATCCATGTGTTGCAAACGAGGCCCTGAGCTTTTCAATTGTCGATGCTGTGCTTGCCGTGTTTACCCGGTGGACGTCCAACCATTTGGAGTGGGCGTCCACTATCACCAAAAACATTGAGCCCATGAAAGGGCCGGCGTGGTCAATATGCAGGCGGGTCCACGGTCTGCCTGGCCATTCCCACGGGTGCAATGGCGCCGCTGGTGGCACTCTTTGCCCCTGTTGGCACTCCTGGCACCGACGTACCAAGGCTGCTATGTCTGTGTCCAAACCTGGCCACCAAACGTAGCTTCGAGCTAGCATCTTAATTTTAGACACCCCTGGGTGTCTGTGATGTAACTCGGTTAAGATTGCCTGACGGCCCTGAGCTGGGACTATTACCCGGGCTCCCCATAATAGGATACCGTCTTCTACGGTTATTTGGTCCCTTCTGCTCCAGTATGGGTGCATCTGGGGCTCCACTGGTCTTTCCAGTTCCCCTGTTAGCAGTAAATGCTTCATCTTGGCTAAAACTGGGTCTTTTTGCGTCCACAACCGAATATGTTGTGCATCTACTGGTAGGGTGTCCAAAAATTTAGAGTCATTACTGTCTCCTCTACTTTGGTATTTGCGGCGGAGTGTCCGGGAGGGGAAGTCTGCTCAAAGCATCTGCATTGCTACTCGTGTTCCCGGTCTGTGCTCCAGAACGTATCTATACGCCGCCAGTAGCAACGCCCAGCGTTGGATTCTAGCTGATGCGATCGGGGGTATTGACTTGTCTTCTTTTAATAACCCTAATAACGGCTTATGGTCCGTCACTATGGTGAATTTCCGCCCGTACAGATACTGGTGAAATTTTTTTACTGTGAATATCACCGCCAGTCCTTCCTTCTCGATTTGGGCGTACTTCCTCTCAGCCATCGCCAAGGTCCTCGAAGCATAGGCTATTGGGTGTTCTTCCCCATTCCTTCCTCTATGGGCTAAGACGGCTCCTACCCCGTAGGGGGATGCATCACAAGTGACCACCAACTCCTTCCTTGGGTCATAATGCTCGAGGACATTTCCGGATGACAGCTGTTCCTTAATGTCCCTAAATGCTCGGTTTTGGCGGGTGGACCATTTCCATTCTTGCCCTTTTTAGTAGCTGGTGGAGGGGTTCTAGGATGGACGCCCTATTTTCAATAAATTTGCCATAATAGGTTACCAACCCTAGAAATGATCATAACTCCTGGACCGTGGTGGGAGCTGGGGCTTCTTTTATTGCCCTTACTCTGTCTTCTAATGGATGTAAGCCCGACTCGTCTACTTTATATCCCAGGTACGCCACTTGTGGGGCCAGAAAAACACATTTTTCTCTTTTTAACCGTACGCCTGCCTTTGCAAAACGCCTGAGCACTTCCTCCAGGTTCCTTAAGTGTTCCCTGTTTGTCCTCCCCGTGATTAAGACATCGTCCAAATAAATCGCCACCTGCGGTAGTCCCCGCAGAATATTTTCCATCATACGCTGGAATATAGCGCAGGCTGATGACACTCCGAAAGGTAGCCTAGTATAACGAAAAAGGCCCTTCAGGGTGTTGATCATAGCGAACCTCTGGGAGCCCTTGTCCAGTTTTAACTGCAGGTAGGCGTGGCTCATGTCCAGTTTCGTGAACAAAAGCCCACCTGCCAATTTGGCATATAGGTCGTCTATTTTCGGGATTGGGTATTTGTCCAGCAGTGCGTATTTGTTTACCATCTGTTTGAAATCTCCACAGACGTATCGAGCCGTCTGGCTTCAAACTTGGTACCACCGGCGCTGCCCATTCCGAGAACTGTACTGGTCTGATAATGCCGTCGCGCCGTAACCTTTCTATTTCATCATCTACTTTCTTCCTTAATGCAAAAGGTACCGCCCTGGCCTTACAAAATTTCGGAAGGGCTTCTGCGTCCATGTGCAAAGTTGCTTTGGCGCCTATGATTTCCCCCAAACCTTCCTGGAAGACCTCCGGGTATTTTTGGAGTACTCCACTCAACTGCCCGCTTCCACTCTGGAAAATTTTCATCCAATCTAATTTTAGGTCTTTCAGCCAGTTCCGTCCAATTAAGCTCGGTCCGGAGCCCTCTACTATCGTCAACGGTAATCTGAGCAATTGTTTCTCATATTCCACGGGTACATGAGTCGTGCCTAGAACTTCCAGGGGTTCCCCCGTGTAGGTTTTAAGTTTTGGCGATGTTTTTGTTAGGGTTAGTGGCTGGAGTCCATCTTTGATTTTTCTAAATGCTGCCACTCCCATTACTGATACGGCCGCACCCGTGTCTATTTCCATTATTGTCGGCCGCCCGTTCATCCGTGGGGTAACCTTAATGGGTTCTGCTTTCTTCATCGAAATATTATATAATTGTTCCCCTTCGGAGGAGGATGGGGCGTCTAGGTTGTGTACTTCCCTGCGTCCCCACCTGCTATTCCTCTATTGCCACCTCCTTCTAGGGTTTCTGTCACTGTTACCCCACTCTGTCTGGTGCCAGAAACGGTCCTTCTCTGTTGGGGGAGCCTCAGCCGGTACTTCCCTCTGTCTCCAGTTAGTGCTGTCAGACTTGGGGCAGTTCTGGGGTTTCCCTTTGGCCCTCTATTCCTCAGGCTTTTCCTGAGAGCGGCTATCTGGTAGCAGGACCCGTTGTGGTAGTCCCTCTCACAGGTATCTACCTCCATTTGCGTGCCCTGTAGTTCCTGCGCCCCACTTGCTGCCTTTTCTAGGGACAGTGCGAGCTGTAACGCCTGCCTGCAGTCTAGCTGCGTTTCACAGATTCTCCGTGTCAGAGACTAGGGGCCGGAGTCTCTGTGTCAGAGACTATGGGGCGGGATTCTCCGTGTCAGAGACTGAGGGGCGGAGTCTCCGTGTCAGAGACTGAGGGGCGGGATTCTCCATGTCAGAGACTGAGGGGCGGAGTCTCTGTGTCAGAGACTAGGGGGCGGGATTCTCCGTGTCAGAGACTGAGGGGTGGGAGTCTCCGTGTCAGAGACTGAAGGGCGGGATTCTCCGTGTCAGAGACTGAGGGGCGGGAGTCTCCGTGTCAGAGACTAAGGGGCGGGATTCTCCGTGTCAGAGACTAAGGGGCGGGATTCTCCGTGTCAGAGACTGAGGGGCGGGATTCTCCGTCTCAGAGACTAAGGGGCGGGATTCTCCGTGTCAGAGACTGAGGGGCGGAGGCTCCGTGTCAGAGACTGAGGGGCGGGATTCTCCGTGTCAGAGACTGAGGGGCGGGATTCTCCGTGTCAGAGACTGAGGGGTGGGATTCTCCGTGTCAGAGACTGAGGGGCGGGATTCTCCGTGTCAGAGACTAGGGGGCGGAGTCTCCGTGTCAGAGACTAAGGGGCGGGATTCTCCGTGTCAGAGACTGAGGGGCGGGATTCTCCGTGTCAGAGACTAAGGGGCGGGATTCTCCGTGTCAGAGACTGAGGGGCGGGATTCTCCATGTCAGAGACTGAGGGGCGGGATTCTGCGTGTCAGAGACTGAGGGGCGGGATTCTCCGTCTCAGAGACTGAGGGGCGGGATTCTCCGTGTCAGAGACTGAGGGGCGGGATTCTCCGTGTCAGAGACTGAGGGGCGGAGTCTCTGTGTCAGAGACTAAGGGGCGGGATTCTCCGTGTCAGAGACTGAGGGGTGGGAGTCTCCGTGTCAGAGACTAAGGGGCGGGATTCTCCGTGTCAGAGACTGAGGGGCGGAGTCTCTGTGTCAGAGACTAAGGGGCGGGATTCTCCGTGTCAGAGACTGAGGGGTGGGAGTCTCCGTGTCAGAGACTGAGGGGTGGGAGTCTCCGTGTCAGAGACTAAGGGGCGGAGTCTCCGTGTCAGAGACTGAGGGGCGGAGTCTCCGTGTCAGAGACTGAGAGGCGGGATTCTCCGTGTCAGTGACTAAGGGGCGGAGTCTCCGTGTCAGAGACTGAGGGGCGGAGTCTCCGTGTCAGAGTCTAGGGGGCGGAATCTCCGTGTCAGAGACTGAGGGGCGGGATTCTCTTGTGTCAGAGACTGAGGGGCGGAGTCTCTGTGTCAGAGACTAGGAGACTGGATTCTCCGTGTCAGAGACTAGGGGGCGGAGCCTCTGTGTCAGAGACTGAGGGGCGGAGTCTCCGTGTCAGAGACTAGGGGGCGGAGTCTCCGTGTCAGAGACTGAGGGGCGGGATTCTCCGTGTCAGAGGCTGAGGGGCGGAGTCTCTGTGTCAGAGACTAGGGGGCGGAGTCTCTGTGTCAGAGACTAAGGGGCGGGATTCTCCGTGTCAGAGACTGAGGGGCGGAGTCTCTGTGTCAGAGACTAAGGGGCGGGATTCTCCGTGTCAGAGACTGAGGGGTGGGAGTCTCTGTGTCAGAGACTAAGGGGCGGGATTCTCTGTGTCAGAGACTAGGGGGCGGGAGTCTCCATGTCAGAGACTAAGGGCTGGATTCTCCGTGTCAGAGACTAGGGGCGGGAGTCTCCGTGTCAGAGACTAAGGGGCAGGATTCTCCGTGTCAGAGACTAAGGGGCGGGATTCTCCGTGTCAGAGACTGAGGGGCGGGATTCTCCGTGTCAGAGACTGGGGGGCGGGATTCTGCGTGTCAGAGACTAAGGGGCGGGATTCTCCGTGTCAGAGACTGAGGGGCGGGATTCTCCGTGTCAGAGACTAAGGGGCGGGATTCTCCGTGTCAGAGACTGAGGGGCGGGATTCTCCGTGTCAGAGACTGAGGGGCGGGATTCTCCGTGTCAGAGACTGAGGGGCGGGATTCTCCGTGTCAGAGACTGAGGGGCGGAGTCTCCGTGTCAGAGACTAAGGGGCGGGATTCTCCGTGTCAGAGACTAGGGGCGGGAGTCTCCGTGTCAGAGACTAGGGGGCGGGATTCTCCGTGTCAGAGACAGAGGGGCGGAGTCTCCGTGTCAGAGACTAAGGGGCGGGATTCTCCGTGTCAGAGACTAAGGGGCGGGATTCTCCGTGTCAGAGACTGAGGGGTGGGAGTCTCCGTGTCAGAGACTAAGGGGCGGGATTCTCCGTGTCAGAGACTGAGGGGCGGGATTCTCCGTGTCAGAGACTCAGGGGCGGGATTCTCCGTGTCAGAGACTAAGGGGCGGGATTCTCCGTGTCAGAGACTAAGGGGCGGGATTCTCCGTGTCAGAGACTAAGGGGCGGGATTCTCCGTGTCAGAGACTGAGGGGTGGGATTCTCCGTGTCAGAGACTGAGGGGCGGGATTCTCCGTGTCAGAGACTAAGGGGCGGGATTCTCCGTGTCAGAGACTAAGGGGCGGGATTCTCCGTGTCAGAGACTAAGGGGCGGGATTCTCCGTGTCAGAGACTGAGGGGCGGGATTCTGCGTGTCAGAGACTAAGGGGCGGGATTCTCCGTGTCAGACTGAGGGGCGGGATTCTCCGTGTCAGAGACTGAGGGGTGGGAGTCTCCGTGTCAGAGACTAAGGGGCGGGATTCTCCGTGTCAGAGACTGAGGGGCGGGATTCTCCGTGTCAGAGACTCAGGGGCGGGATTCTCCGTGTCAGAGACTAAGGGGCGGGATTCTCCGTGTCAGAGACTAAGGGGCGGGATTCTCCGTGTCAGAGACTAAGGGGCGGGATTCTCCGTGTCAGAGACTGAGGGGCGGGATTCTCCGTGTCAGAGACTAAGGGGCGGGATTCTCCGTGTCAGAGACTAAGGGGCGGGATTCTCCGTGTCAGAGACTAAGGGGCGGGATTCTCCGTGTCAGAGACTAAGGGGCGGGATTCTCCGTGTCAGAGACTGAGGGGCGGGATTCTGCGTGTCAGAGACTAAGGGGCGGGATTCTCCGTGTCAGACTGAGGGGCGGGATTCTCCGTGTCAGAGACTAAGGGGCGGGATTCTCCGTGTCAGAGACTAGGGGGCGGGATTCTCCGTGTCAGAGACTAAGGGGCGGGATTCTCCGTGTCAGAGACTAAGGGGCGGGATTCTCCGTGTCAGAGACTGAGGGGCGGGATTCTCCGTGTCAGAGACTGAGGGGCGGGATTCTCCGTGTCAGAGACTAGGGGGCGGGATTCTCCGTGTCAGAGACTGAGGGGTGGGATTCTCCGTGTCAGAGACTAAGGGGCGGGATTCTCCGTGTCAGAGACTAAGGGGCGGGATTCTCCGTGTCAGAGACTAAGGGGCGGGATTCTCCGTGTCAGAGACTAAGGGGCGGGATTCTCCGTGTCAGAGACTAAGGGGCGGGATTCTCCCTGTCAGACTAAGGGGCAGGATTCTCCCTGTCAGACTAAGGGCCGGGATTCTCCGTGTCAGAGACTAAGGGGCGGGATTCTCCGTGTCAGAGACTAAGGGGCGGGATTCTCCGTGTCAGAGACTAAGGGGCGGGATTCTCCGTGTCAGAGACTAAGGGGCGGGATTCTCCGTGTCAGAGACTAAGGGGTGGGATTCTCCGATTGCCGATGCTGAAATCGCATTCGCCGATCGGCCAGAAAATCCCTCTTGACGCCGGAAAGGGGGCGGTGCCTGTAGGATGCTCCGCCCTCTCCAAAACGGCATCATCGGGAGGACGCCCCACGCTGTTGGGTCTTCCTCAGGACATCACCTGACGGTCCTCCCCCAATGCTCCTCCCCCGATGGGCTGACCTCCCGACGGCGTGGATCGCTTGTGGCCTGAGGTTTCGTCAACCTCGCGTGGTGGCTACGGACTGTGTCCAGCGCCGCCACAGTTGGGGGGGGGCCGTTCCACTGGCCGGGGGGGGGGGGGGCTTCAGCAGGGGATGGGAGGACCGGTAGGGGGTGGGCCGGGGTGGCGAAGGGGGTTCCAGGGGGTCACTCTCTGGCAGGCCGGGACCGTGCGCGATCGGCGCCATGTTGTACACCACGACCGCTACAGATCAACGCCGTGCGCATGTGCGACCACGGACCCGGCAATTCTCCGCTGGTATCTGCCGGGAAAGGTGGGGGCTTTACGTGGTGTATCAGCTCATCAATCCTCGACATGGTTTACACACGTCAGCAGCAAGTTTCTGGTTAAGGGACTTTCCTGATACTTTCTTTTTAACCACCAAGACTTTTGATAAAAAACTTTCAGATACAGTTCAGTTTGCGCAATGCAGGAGATTTACTGAGTAATTTGGGTAGCACGGTAGCATGGTGGTTAGCATAAATGCTTCACAGCTCCAGGGTCCCAGGTTCGATTCCCGGCTGGGTCACTGTCTGTGTGGAGTCTGCACGTCCTCCCCCTGTGTGCGTGGGTTTCCTCCGGGTGCTCCGGTTTCCTCCCACAGTCCAAAGATGTGCGGGTTAGGTGGATTGGCCATGCTAAATTGCCCGTAGTGTCCTAAAAAGTAAGGTTAAGGAGGGGGTTGTTGGGTTACGGGTATAGGGTGGATACGTTGGTTTGAGTAGGGTGATCATTGCTCGGCACAACATCGAGGGCCAAAGGGCCTGTTCTGTGCTGTACTGTTCTATGTTCTATGTTCTATGTTCTATAATCATTGATCACTCTGCAGCGTTAATGAACCCCACATCAGATGATGTGCAGATAGACTGTTCCAAGCTGTTGATTGGATCTTTCTTTCCCCTTGCGCTTTTCAATATCCTTGATCTGACGCTCAGAATGTTGACACAAAGTTCACAGGTGACAACCACTCTCCTGGGATCTAATAGCAATGCAATGTGAGGACAGCATAGGCAGAGGGATCTGGCTGTTCTAGTGCACAATTCACAAATAGTTAGTATGCAGGTACAGCATGTCATTAAGAAGGCTCAGGGAATATTAACCCTTACAATGAGAGGAATTGAACATAAAGGTAAGGATATTATGCATCAGTTATCCAGTTATTGGTAAGACCACGGGCTACATTCTCCGATTCCAGATGCCGAAATCGAATGGGGCGAAGGGGCGGAGAATCCCCGATGATGATGAAAACAGGGACGGCGTCGCTTTCCCGATGCTCCACCCCCTGAAAACTGGCACAAAATGGCCACCAATTCCTGTTCCGGTTGGGAAGGAGTACACCGCGCATCGTATTCACGCCCTCCTTGGCTGAGGCCCACCCTCAGCCCCCCGTCCCCGACCAGCCGGGTTCCCCGATGGCGTGGGTCGCGTGTGGTCTCGCCTGTCGGGAACTCAGCGAGGCAGCTGCGGACTCAGTCTGGCACCGCCACAGTCGGGGGTGGGCCGACCCGTGGGCGGTGGGGGCTTATTTCGGGGCTGAGGGCGCTATGGGGGCAGGGTCCAGGGCGTGCAAACCAGCCAAAGGGGGAGACTATTTTTACGAGCCGGGTCCGCGAGCGGCAGCCACCGTGAAGCACGGCTTGTCAGCTGCCGGCCGCCGGCGTGCGCATGCGCGGCCACAGACTCGGCAATTCTCCCGGTCGCATCAGCAGCTCGATGCTGCCTGGCTGCTGCCCCCCCACCCCAACCGGAACAGGACTTCGTCGCCATTTTGCGCCGGTTTTCCTGGCGTAAGACAACACCGTTTTCACGCTGGCGTGGGGCCTTAGTCTCCCAGATGGAGAATCCAGCCCCATGTCTCGAATACTGTGAGCAGTTTTGATCTCCTTATTTAGATACATTTAAGGTGGTTCAGAGGCGGTTTACAGATTGATACCTGAATGAGCAGGTTGTCTTACAAGGGGAGGTTGGACAGACTGGGCTGGTTTCCACTGGAGTTTATCATAGATATCATAGAATTTACAGTGCAGAAGGAGGCCATTCGGCCCATCGAGTCTGCACCGGCTCTTGGAAAGAGCACCCTACCCTACCTCCACCTTATCCCCTTAACCCAGTAACCCCACCCAACACTAAGGGCAATTTATCATGGCCAATCCACCTAACCTGCACATCTTTGGACTGTGGGAGGAAACCGGAGCACCCGGAGGAAACCCGCGCACACACAGGGAGGATATGCAGACTCGACACAGTCAGTGACCCAAGCCGGAATCGAACCTGGGACCCTGGAGCTGTGAAGCAATTGTGCTGTCCACAAGGCTACCGTGAAAAGTGAGGTGATTGAAGATTATATGATCCTGAATGGCCTCAACAAGGTGGACATGGAAAGGATGTTTCCTCTTGTGGGTGAGTCCAGAATCAAGGGCATTGTTTGAAATTAGGGGTTGCCAGTTTAAGCCAGAGATGAGGAGAATTGTTTTCTCTGAGGGCTGTGCGATTCTGTAACTCTGCCAGGGGAGGCAGGGGAGGCCAGGGTCACTGAATATTTTTAAGGCGGAGATCGATAGATTCTCATTTGACAAGGGTTATTTGGGGAATGTGGACGTCGAAACACAAACGGATCAGATATGATCTTAATGAATGGTGGAACAGGCTCGAGGGGCAGAATGGCCGACTGCCCTTCCATGGGCGGAATTCTCCCCTACCCGGCGTGACAGGGGGTCCCGGCGTAGGGGAGTGGCGCCAACCACTCCGGGGTCGGGCCTCCCCAAAGGTGGGGAATTCTCCGCACCTTTGGGGGCCAGCCCCGCGCCGGAGCGGTTGGCACCAGAAGACTGGCGCAAAAAACTGGCGCCAGCGGCAGCGGGGCTGGCCGAAAGGCTTTCGCCGGTCGGCGCATGCGCGATGTGGGTTTCTCTTCCGCGGAGGAGAAAGAGTGCATCCAGGGCACTGGCCCGAAGTCTGAGCGGGGGGCCTCGATCGCGGGCCTGGCCACCGTGGGGGCACCCCCCGGTGTCCGATCGCCCCCCTGCCCTCCCCCCCCAGGACCCAAGGGGCCCGGTCGCAGCGCCGATCCCGCCGCCACCAAAGGTGGTTCAAACCTCGGCGGCGGGAGAGGCCTCCCAGCGGCGGGACTTCGGCCCATCCGGGCCGGAGAATCGGCGCAGGGGCCTCGCCGATCGGAGTGGCGTGATTCCGTGATACCGTGGGGAACCTTATCAAACGCTTTACTGAAATCCATATACACCACATGAACTGCTTTACCCTCATCCACCTGTTTGGTCACCTTCTTGAAGAACTCAATAAGGTTTGTGAGGCACGACCTACCTTCACAAAGCCGTGTTGACTATCTCTAATCAAATTATTCCTTTCCAGATGATTATACATACTACCTCTTATAAACCTTTCCAAGACTTTTCCCACAACAGAAGTAAGGCTCAATGGTTTATAGTTACCAGGGTTGTCTCTACTCCCCTTCTTGAACAAGGGGACAACATTTGCTATCCTCCAGTCTTCTGGCACTATTCCTGTAGACAATGACGACATAAAGATCAAAGCCAAAGCTCAGCAATCTCCTCCCTAGCTTCCCAGAGAATCCTAAGGCAGATCCCATCCGGCCCAGGGGACTTATCTATTTTCACACTTTCCAGAATCGCTGACACCTCCACCTTATGAACCTCAAGCCCTTCTAGTCTAGTAGCCTGAATCTCAGTATTCTCCTCGACAACTTTGTCTTTTTTCTGTGTGAATACAGACGAAAAATACTCATTTAGCACCTCTCCTATCTCCTCGGACTCCACGCATAACTTCCCACTACTGTCCTTGACTGGCCCTACTCTTACCTTAGTCATTCTTTTATTCCTGACATATCTATAGAAAGCTTTCGGGTTATCCTTGATCCTACCTGCCAAAGACTTCTCATGTCCTCACCTGGCTCTTCTTAGCTCTCTCTTTAGAGCCTTCCTAGCTAACTTGTAACTCTCAAGCGCCCTAACTGAACCATCACGTCTCATCTTTACATAAGCCTCCTTCTTCCTCTTGACAAGTGTTTCAACTGCTTTAGTAACCCATGGTTCCCTCACTCGACCACTTCCACCCTGCCTAACAGGTACATACTTATCAAGGACACGCAGTAGCTGTTCCTTGAACATGCTCCACATTTCCATTGTGTCCATCCCCTGCAGTTTTCCTCTCCAGCCGATGCATCCTAAGTCTTGCCTCATCGCATCATAATTGCCATTCCCCCAGCAATAACTCTTGCCCTGCGGTTTATACCTATCCCTTTCCATCGCTAAAGTAAACGTAATCGAATTGTGGTCACTATCACCAAAGTGCTCACCTACCTCCAAATCTAACACCTGCCCTGGTTCATTACCCAGTACCAAATCCAATATGGCCTCGCCTCTCGTTGGCCTATCTACATACTGCATCAGGAAACCCTCCTGCACACATTGGACAAAAACGGACCCATCTAAAGCTCTCGAACTATTGTGTTTCCAGTCAATATTTGGAAAGTTAAAGTCCCCCATAACAACTACCCTGTTACTTTCGCTCCTATCCAGAATCATCTTTGCAATCCTTTCCTCTACATCTCTGGAACTTTTCGGAGGCCTATTGAAAAGCCCTAACAGGGTGACCTCTCCTTTCCTGTTTCTTAACTCAGCCCATACTACCTCAGTATTCGAGTCCTCATCAAATGTCCTCTCAGCCACCGTAATACTGTCCTTGACTAACAATGCCACCCCTCCCCCTCTCTTACCACCTTCCCTGAACTTACTGAAATATATAAACCCCGGCACCTGCAACAACCATTCCTGTCCCTGCTCTATCCATGTCTCCGAAATGGCCACAACATCGAAGTCCCAGGTACCAACCCATGCCGCAAGCTCACCCACCTTATTCCGGATGCTCCTGGCATTGAAGTAGACACACTTTAAACCACCTTCATTCCTGCCGGTACATTCCTGCAACTTTGAAACCTTACTCATGACATCACTACTCTCAGCTTCTTGTGTACTGGAGCTACAATTCAGGTTCCCAATCCCCTGCTGAACTAGTTTAAACCCTCCCGAAGAGCATTAGCAAACCTCTCCCCCCAGGATATTAGTACCCCTCTGGTCCAGGTGTAGACCATCCCTTTTGTCGAGGTCCCACCTACCCCAGAATGAGCCCCAATTGTCCAGGAATCTGAAACCCTCCCTCCTGCACCATCCCTGTAACCACGTGTTCAACTGCTCTCTCTCCCTATTCCTCGACTCGCTAGCACGTGGCACGGGAACAACCCAGAGATAATAACTCTGTCCTGGATCTAAGTTTCCACCCTAGCTCCCTGAATTCCTGCCTTACATCCCTATCCTTTTTCCTACCTATGTCATTGGTACCTATGTGGACCACGACTTGGGGCTGCTCCCCCTCCCCCTTAAGGATCCCAAAAACACGATCCGAGACATCGCGGACCCTGGCACCTGGGAGGAAACACACCAATCGCGAGTCTCTCTCGTTCCCACAGAATCTCCTATCTATCCCCCTAACTATGGAGTCTCCAATGACTAATGTTCTTCTCCTCTCCCCCCTTCCCTTCTGAGCAACAGGGACAGACTCTGTGCCAGAGACCTGTACCTTATGGCTGACCCCTGGTAAGTCGTCGCCCCCAACAGTATACAAAGCGGCATACCTGTTACTAAGGGGAACGACCACAGGGGATCCCTGTACTGACTGCTTCCCCCCAGCCCCTCTCACCGTCGCCCATCTATCTTTGGCGTAACTACCTCCCTGAAGCTTCTATCTATGACCACCCCTGCCTCCCGAATGATCCGAAGTTCATCCAGCTCCAGCTCCATTTCCCTAACATGTTTTTTGAGGAGCTGGAGTTGGGTGCACTTCCCACAAATGAAATCAGCAGGGACACTGCCGGCATCCCTCACCTCAAACATTCTGCAGGAGGAACATTGTACTGCCTTCCCTGCCTTCCCTCTAGATAAAAAAACAAGAAAAAGAAAGGAAGAGCTTTCCTGATATGAAAAATGAAAATCACTTATTGTCACGAGTAGGATTCAATGAAGTTACTGTGAAAAGCCCCTAGTCGCCACATTCCGGCGCCTGTCCGGGGAGGCTGGCACAGGAATTGAACCGTGCTGCTGGCCTGCTTGGTTTGCTTTAAAAGCCAGCAATTTAGCTGAGTGAGCTAAACCAGCCCCTGGTTGGAACTGCAGGTGGAGATGGACACTACAAGTGTAGTGTCTCAGGTTTAGCAACCAACTTGTATACAGGTACTCACCTTCTCAACAGGACCCTGCTCCCGCCGAAACTGCCCCTCCACAAACCACCTTCAAATTACACTGACTGCACTGCACGTATGCAAATGTCCCCAGAACAGCCAATCAGTAGCTCCGCTCTACTGCCCTCTGCAGTCATGTCAAGAGGGCTAGAATACAAGACCAGGGATGTACTTCTGAGACTGTATATGGCTCTGGTCAGACCCCATTTGGAGTATTGTGAGCAGTTTTGGGCCCCGTATCTAAGGAAGGATGTGCTGGCCTTGGAAAGGGTTCAGAGGAGGTTCACAAGAATGATCCCTGGAATGATACCATGGAGATCGTAAGGCACACCCGAGGGAATGGGAGTACTCGTTTTTCTCAGCGTACCATAAGGTGTACTCGCGGATCGACTTTTTCATGGTGGGGGAGGCGTTGCTGGCTGGGGTTAAGGGGTCGGAATACTCGGCAATGGCAGTGTCAGATCATGCTCCGCATTGGATGGATATGGTACTGGAGAAGGGGGTAACGCAGAGGCCGGGGTGGAAATTAGATGTGGGAGTTTTGGGGGACCGAGGGTTCTGTGACAAAATTGAAAAGGTAATTGAGGAATATGTAGGTTTTAACTGTACGGGTGAGGTGTCGATGGCAGTTGTCTGGGAGGCTCTAAAGGCGTTGGTGAGGGGTGAGGTGATTTTGTTTAAGGCCAGGGTGGATAAAGAGGAGAGGTTGGAGCGGCAAAGGGTAATAGATGAGATGTTGGAGGTAGATAGGAGTTAGGGCAACACGGTAGCATGGTGGTTAGCATAAATGCTTCACAGCTCCAGGGTCCCAGGTTCAATTCCCGGCTGGGTCGCTGTCTGTGCGGAGTCTGCACGTCCTCCCCCTGTGTGCGTGGGTTTCCTCCGGGTGCTCCGGTTTCGTCCCACAGTCCAAAGATGTGCGGGTTAGGTGGATTGGCCATGCTAAATTGCCCGTAGTGTCCTAAAAAAAAAGTAAAGGTTGGGTTATGGGTATAGGGTGGATACGTGGGTTTGAGTAGGGTGATCATTGTTCGGCACAACATTGAGGGCCGAAGGGCTTGTTCTGTGCTGTACTGTTCTATCTTCTATCATGCAGAAGATGGGGACCCAGCGATGCTGGGAAAGAGGAAGGAACTACAGGCGAGCTTTGACCGACTATCCACCAGGAAGGCGGTGCGCCAACTGAGGCGAGCGAGGGGTGCAGTTTATGAACATGGAGATAAGTATGTTAGCAGGTCAGCTCCGGAGGGAGGCAGCGGTAAGGGAAATTGTTCAGGTGAGAGATAGGGCCGGAAAGTTAGTGGTGGCACCGGATCTGATTAACAAGGTCTTTGAGGAATTTTATGAGAGATTGTACAGGTCAGAGCCACCCGGGGGAGACTGGGAGGTGCAGGAATTTCTAGATAGGTTGGAGTACCCGAGGTTAGGGGAGGGGGACAGGGCTACATTAGAAGGAGCGATAGTGGAGCAGGAGATAAAAGACGCGATTGGGAGAATGCAGTCGGGGAAGGTGGCAGGGCCAGATGGGTTTCCGGTGGAATATTATAACAAAGTTAAGGATAAGTTGGCAGCCCTGATGGTGGGGATGTTTGAAGAGGCGATAGGGAAGGGAGTGCTGCCACAAACCTTGGGGCAGGCATCGATTTCACTGCTGCTTAAAAAGGATAAGGATCCGACGGAGTGTGGGTCGTATAGGCCCATATCACTTCTGAATGTGGGCGCAAGAGTATTGGTGAAGGTACTGGCGGGTAGGCTGGAGGAGTGCCTCCCGAAGGTGAGGATCAGACAGGGTTCGTGAAGGGGAGGCAGCTGTTTTCGAACGTTAGGAGGGTTTTGAACGTCGTTATGGCACCGGCGAAGGGGAAGGTAGGCGGTTGTGGCATTGGACGCTGAGAAGGCGTTTGACCGGTAGAATGGGGGTACCTGATGGCAGTGCTGGAACGGTTTGGGATTGGACCAAGATTTGTGAACTGGGTAAAGGTACTATATAAGGAGCCGAGGGCGAGTGTCTACATAAACAGCATCAGCTCGAGATACTTTTCTCTCCACCGTGGGACGAGGCAGGGATGTCCTATGTCCCCCCTGCTGTTTGCAATCGCGATTGAGCCGTTGGCCGTCGCATTATGAAGTTTGGGGGTATGGAAAGGAATAGTGCGCGGGGGGGGGGGGGGGGGTGGGTAGAGCATAGGGTGTCCTTATATGCCGATGACTTGCTGTCATATGTGTCAGAACCGAGTGTGTCGATAGGGGGAATATTGGAGCTACTCCGAGTGTTTTGATCTTTCTCGGGGTACAAACTAAATCTGGACAAGAGTGAGTATTTTGTGGTGTCTCGGTGGGGGCAGGGGTGGGAGAGCTGCCATTCCGTGGGGCAGGGACTCACTTTAGGTACCCGGGGGTGCAGGTTGCCCGGGAGTGAGGGGGGGGGGGGGGGGGGGGGCTTCGCAGATACAACATCACTAGTTTGGTGGGGAGAGTTAAAGTCGATCTGGCAAGGTGGGATGGTCTCCCTCTGTCACTGGCGGGTCGGGTACAGACGGTTAAAATGAACGTGTTGCCACGATTTCTGTTTATTTTTCAATGCCTGCCGATTTTCCTGCCAAAGGCATTTTTCATAGAGATTGAGGAAAGGATTACTTTGTTCATATGGGAAGGGAAGTGGCCAGAGTTAGAAAGGTTCTGCTACAGAGGGGAGGCAGCTAGGGGGTTTGGGTCTTCAGAACCTGGGCCGGGATTCTCCCCAACCCAGTGGGGCGGGGGGTCCCAGCGGGACGGAGTGGCGTGAACCACTCCGGCGTCGGGCCTCCCCAAAAGTGCGGAATTCTCCACACCTTTAGGGGCTAGGCCCGCGCCGTAGTGGCTCCCGCTCCGCCGGCCGGCGCGAACGACGTTTGTCGCCCCGCCAGCCGGGGCCGAAAGGCCTTCGCCGGCCGGCGGAAGTCCGCGCATGCGCCGGTGCGTCAACGGCTGCTGACATCATACCGGCGCATGCGCAGGGGAGGGGGTCTCTTCCGCCCCAGCCATGGTGAAGGCGATGGCAGGGCGGAAAAAAAAGAGTGCCCCCACGGCACAGGCCCTCCCGCCGATCGGTGGGCCCCGATCGCGGGCCAGGCCACCGTGGGGACACCCCCCTGAGTCAGATTGCCCGCGCCCGCCCCCCAGACCCCGGAGCCCGTCCGCGCCGCCAATCCCGCCGGTACCAGAGGTGGTTTCAACCACGCCGGCGGGAAAGGCCTGTCAGCGGCGGGACTTCGGCCCATCACGGGGCGGAGAATCGCCGCGGGGGGCGGGGCAGCACGATGCAATTCCCGCCCCCGCCGAATCTCGGGAGGCGGAGAATTCGGGACACGGCGGGGGCAGGATTGACACCGGCCCCGGGCAATTCTCCGACCCCCTACCTCTGATGTATAACTTCTGGGCGGCGAATGTGGAGAAGGTGCGGAGCTGGGTCAGAGGGGTTGATTCCCAATGGGTCATGGGTCAGAACAGAGGAGAGTTTGTGCAGGGGGTCGGGATTGAAAGCACTAGCAACAGCGCCGCTCCCGATAGCTCCGGGGAAACCTCAGGTAGTCCAGTAGTAATAGCTTCATTGTGAATTTGGAGGCAGTTTCGCCAACATTTCGGGTTGGGGCAGGGTCAAGGGAAATGCCAACTCGGGGGAACCACAGATTTGAGCCAGGGAAGTGGGATGGAAGTTTACGGAAATGGGAGGAGAAGGGAATTAAGACACTGAAAGGTTTGTTTCTTGGGGGTTGTTTTGCAGGATTGAAGGAGCTGGGAGCAAAGTATGGGCTGGAGCAGGGGGAAATGTTGAGGTACATGCAGGTACGAGATTTTGCCAGAAAGGAGACACAGAGCTTCCCGGAGGAACCAGCCTCCACATTGCTGGTGGAGGTGCTGACAACAGGGGGACTGGAGAAGGGGGTAGTGTCAGCGGTTTACGGGGCTATTTTGGAGGAGGAGAAGGCGCCACTGGAAGGGATCAAAGCAAAGTGGGAGGAAGAGTTGGGAGAGTGTATGGAGGAGGGGGTCTTGTGTGAGGTGCTCCGGAGTGTAAATGCCTCCACCTCGTGCGCGAGGTTGGGGCTGATACAGCTGAAGGTGGTATACAGAGCACACCTCACGAGGGCGAGGATGAGCCGATTCTTTGAAGGAGTAGAAGATGTGCGTGAACGTTGCGGGGGAGGCCCCGCTAATCACGTTCATATGTTTTGGTCCTGTCCAAAGCTGGAGGATTACTGGAGGGAGGTTTTTAGGGTAATTTCTGAAGCGGTGCACGTAAACCTGGACCCGGGCCCTCGGGAGGCCATATTCGGGGTGTTGGACCAGCCGAGGTTGGAAACGGGTGCGGAGGCAGATGTTGTAGCCTTCGCCTCGTTGATCGCCCAATGGCGGATCCTGTTGGGATGGAGAGCGGCCTCTCCACCCTGTGCCCTGGCGTGGCGGGGGGACCTGCTGGAATACTTGACCCTTGAGAAGGTTAGGTTTGAGCTGAGGGGAAGGATGGAGGGGTTCTACAATTCATGGGCATTATTCAATCTGCATTTTCAAGAACTGGATAACATCGAACATTAGTTGGGGGGGTGGGTGGGGGAGTTGAGGGGAGCGTGTGCTGATGGTGACTATGGGTGATTCCTGATTCCTTTCTGTCATTTGTTTGTGTGAACATGCGGCTGAATATTTGGGGTTTGGTGGGAGGATGGGATCGTTGTTATTGATATGGGGATTGACATATTTGTTACTGATTATTGTTTATTGTTGGTGGGTGTAAATTTGGGAGAAAATGTGAAAAAGGAGAATAAAAAATATTTTTTAAAAACCATGCACTGAAAGGGGAAGGTCACCAAATACACGGTGAGGATTCCTGACAGAGCCCTGACCCTCAGCCCTGCTCTCCTCTGAGTCCTCCACTCGTGCACGTCGCCTGAGTGAGTGACTCTCCCCTGAGCCTCACACACTCCCTTTCCTTCTCACTCCGGCAAATCCCCACACCTGCTCCTCTCAGCCCCACCGGGATTCGGCTCCTGGACTCTGGGGAGTGTCAGTGACACCCTCCAGGCCATTTCACAACTGCTGCCTCCCTCCCCCCACACATACCAATCCCTGCCTTAGGTGACAGGGCAGTTGAGTGTATATGTGGAATCTGTGTCTACATACCCACGGGGCACCTCAAAGACGGCCCTGTTATGACCTATAACAGGGTGAACGATGATAGACTTCACCATGAAGCCTTGTATTGGGGAATACATCAGTGTACCCTGTGTGATGTTAACTCTTGTATGAGCATTGGGAGTCAATCCGGGACTCCACTCAGTGCAGTGAAGTTTAGTTCTTCAGCTTTCTTTGGCACAATTGGAGGGTTAGGTAGCACATCAGGCAAATGACTGCCTACTACGGCAGATGAGGCACAACTGATTAGAATGAAGTCTGCAATTAACATGACAAACACAAACCTAGAGGGCACCCTCATTCTCCCATTTCACAGCCCAACACACTAATTCCTGACAGTCAAACTTCCCAAACAAGTGGAATTAAAATTCCATAGAGCTTAACACCTTTGTCCACACAGTGCTGCCTGAGTGTGGGGCCCTACCCACACTGCAGTCATGCTTACCAAAGTGAGAGGGTCTTCCTTATTTATGAGGCAGGGATGCACCCATTCCTGAGCCCCCTGCTTTGCCCTTACAGCCTGGCCTCTCATGGGACCCCACCCAGGAACCTGGCAGCCTCCCCCAGTGCTGACCCTCTGAATTCGCCTCCTCCCATCCCCATTGCAGCTCCCAGTAAGGATGGTTATTCCCTCAGTGGTGATTAAGCAGTGATATAGCCCTGCAGAGCGAAGGCGATCAAAGGATTATGGGGAGAAAGCAGCATTGCACCATTAATTTGGATGATCCACGATGATCATAATGGATGGTGGAGCATGTTCGAAGGGCCAAATGGCCTCCTCCTGCTCCTATTTTCTGTGTTTCTGTTTGAGAAAAGTCCAACAAGGAGGTCACAGGAAGCGATGCCTGCCTGCCAGCCTCCAGACCCTCAGAAAGGAAGGGGCGCCCCCAAGTGACCCCCAGCCATGGCCCCTTGTTGAATTTATCAGTGTTCCCCGCGTCCTGTCTGCTGTACGCTGAGCAGTGACGAGCCTGGAGAATCACGGCTGCCTGATGTCCTCCCCGGAGGTGAGGCCTCCAGGTTCCTGCTTTTATAGACAAGTTGCAAATGACGCCCCTCTCCGTGAGGGGGGAGATTTTTCGTGAATGACGTGCTAATGTATTAAAATTAGGTTCCGGGTTCCCAGGGCGTGATTCTGACTGCTCCACCGGAGGGGGGGGGGGGGGGGGGGGGGGGGGGGGGCGAAAATTCCAAAACCCAATCACGCCGGGGAGAATTGCGTTTTTCGATTCTCTCTGGATTTTGAGCTGCACCCGGTTTCTCACAGAGAAGGCAGGCTCAAAATGTCCACCCTCAAGGTGGAATATAAGCCACTTTCCCTTTGACTTAAAGCTAATTAAGATCGGAGGAAGTTCTCCAAAGTCCCTCAGGCAGCGTCACATTCTCTTATTGCTTTCAATTCCTCATGGTGCTGATCACATGGAACCTTTGTGACTTTTCACACAATTAGAATGCCGTGATTGAGGTTACTGTGCTGTGAGACTCTCGGCCGCAGAGCTCTGCTCAAAGGGGACTGGGATTGAAAGGTCAAGAGGTGAAAACCCCGTTTGCACCACTTCCAATTTTCCAGTGATTTTAGTGGCTCAGAGTTTGAGTCGAATTAATTCGGCGAGTTAACATTTGTTGTTGCTAACGTGCAAATCATTCAGTAACTTGTATTCTCCAATGTGAATCATCGCTTTACTGGACAATGTGTCTGACTCCACCATTAGCCTCATGGTCATGGCAGCCCTTTCCCATCCTCCCCCCAAGTTTCAGGAAATTACTCCCGCTGATAGATATGTGACCAGGACACCAGGGAGGCCTCCCCTGCTCTTGACCAATTCTGGCCATGGAATCCTTAATGTTGACTTGAGAGCGCAGATCGAGCCTCAGTTTAATTACGTCCCTCACTTGGTTTAGTGTAGCACAAATCTAACCATGAAACCTGATCACTACAATGTACAGAACATTTTGAACACTCAGTTGGGGATGACACGGAGGCAGGGTGGTTAGCACTGCGGTCTCACAACGCCACGGACCCCGGTTCAATTCCAGCCTCGGGTGACTGTGTGGAGTTTGCACTTCCTCCCCGTGTGTGCGTGGGTTTCCTCCGGGTGCTCCGGTTTCCTCCCACAGTCCAAAGACGTGCAGGTTAGGTGGATTGGCCATGCTAAATTGCCCTTAGTGACCAAGGATGTGCAGATTAGGTGGGGTTACGAGGTATGGAGATAGGACAGGTGAGTAGGTAGGTAAGGCACTCTTTCAGAAGATTGGTGCAGACTTGATGGGCCGAATGGCCTCCTTTTGCACAGCAGAAATTCTATGGTTCTAACTGTATGAGTTCAGGACTCACGACACTGGGTAGGTGATAGAGGAGGACAGTGTGGTTGACTGAATGAATCACTGCAAGTATGACCGGGATAATTCACCAAACCTTCGTCACAGGGGACATCCTGACCCATGACTGAAACTAAGCTACAAAACTAATGGGCAAGAATTAAAGAGGAAGTTGAAAGGCAGAAGGGCACAAAACTGATAATATGTTGAAATGGGAAAAGGAGGTTCCAGATGAGGCAACAGGAGTGGGGGTTATTATAGAAAGGAATTGCTGATGTTAGTTCTTAAAGAGGAGTAACAGTGCCTGAGGAAAGAGAAACATTTCAATGTCAGTTACTATGAGGCTCAGGAAGAGAAGGGACTGGGCTGGGGCGAGACGAGCAGAGGATGAGTGTGCTGGAAGAGCAGAGTTTGTGGAGGAACAGGGAAGGAAATGCAGAAAACTGAAAGATTAGGGCTGGAGAATGGGAAGCTGGAGGGGAAATGTATACAAGGAAGCTACTTGAATAGTCTCAGGGACATAGACCTTTGGCAGGACACAGAGTGAATCTCGGCATTCAAAATAGGGAATTCAGACCAAAAACAGGGACTTTATGCTGAAGCTTTATAAAGCTGTGGTTAAGCCAAAGCTAGACAATTACATCACACCTTTAGAAAGTTTTCTATTCTTTCATGGTATGTGGGCGTCACTGGGTGGGCCAGGATTTGTTGCCCAATCCCTAATTGCCCTTGAACTGAGTGACTTGCTAGGGTTACGACACCCTGGGCTAGTGCGCGGTCAATTCCAGCCCACAGACCCCGGCATCCCAACACAAGTCAATTAACCAATAATTTGGATAAAATTCTCAGAATCCTTCGCCCCTTGGCTACTCAATAAGTGACAGTCACCAGGTTTGTAAGTTGAACACAATAACTGTTTATTTATCACAGAAACAATGTTGAAAAGTGCAGTAATTATAACGGAATAACGGTCAGTTAATCTACTACCTCCCCTTTTTACCGACACACCTCTACCCAGGCACACACAAGACAGATACAGACAGAGGGGGGAGGGGAAGAGGGTGAAAGTTGTCATAATATCCACTCATGGATATAATGAGATGCAGACAGGCAGTGATTGACACACAGTATAACCAATGAACAGATACGACACAGAACAACCAATCACCAGACACGACACTACCACTATAAAACACACAAGGCATTGAGACTCTCCCTCTTCTCACTGGATACAGCTACAGAGATAGTTAGAGTGTACAAGGCCATAAGCACCTTCTCCATGTGACAGAGAACTAGTCTGGTCAAGCCAGTCTGAGGTTATCAGTTTAGGTTAATAGAGTGTCAACCCACAGCAGATTATGTACAGCAACAAGCAAGTTCAATAAAACAGTGTTGGACCATCTCCTGTGTCGGAAGCCTGATTCGAGTCTCACTGCATCCAGTTGCAGTCAATGTTAGACCAACTCAGCACGGTAGCATTGTGGATAGCACAATTGCTTCACAGCTCCAGGGTCCCAGGTTCGATTCCGGCTTGAGTCACTGTCTGTGCGGAGTCTGCACATCTTCCCAATGTGTGCGTGGGTTTCCTCCGGGTGCTCCGGTTTCCTCCCACAGTCCAAAGATGGGCAGGTTAGGTGGATTGGCCATGATAAAATTGCCCTTAGTGTCCAAAATTGCCCTTAGTGTTGGGTGGGGTTACTGGGTTATGGGGATAGGGTGGAGGTGTTGACCTTGGGTAGGGTGCTCTTTCCAAGAGCCAGTGCAGACTCGATGGGCCGAATGACCTCCTTCTGCACTGTAAATTCTATGAAAAACTCAGATAACACATCAAAAGTAATAAGGGATTCATGTGAAATGAAAGATGAGTGTCCTTGCTTCAAAGTTGAAGTCATTGCAGCAGGCTTTCCTCCCAGGATGCTTAGTGATCAAAGCCACCAGTGTAGTGTTGGAGATGATCTTCTGGCAGCAGCATTCAGTCAATACTCCCAGGCACTAGGATTTCCTCTGGAGAGTTGCTTTATCCTTTATCAACCTGGGCCTTCATCTAAAGGAACAATCTCAGGCTTGTTTAATTCTTACTGGTTTCTAACTCCACCAGAATGACTAACAGCCTCATTGTGATAAGAACAGGGTTCTCCACATGAAACTTAAAAGGGTTTTAAACATCTGAACCCAGCCTCCAGCTGGTGGCTTGACTTTGGTTTCCTTGCAGTACAGTCTGGCTGTGCAGAGAGAGAGTTTTTTTTCCTCAGATCTTTCAGACGTTCTTATCCACTAGATAAGAGAGAGTCAGGGCTGTCCCCCTCCAGGCTTCTGACATCAAAATAAAACTAAATTCTGGTCTCAACATCCCAGAGACAGCAGAACCCATCACTGCCTGTCCCCAAGAAGAACCCGGCTTGTGGGGACAGCTCATTGGCCGCCATTCAAGCCAATCAGTCCAAGTCATCACGGATGAAATGAAATGAAATGAAAATCGCTTATTTCAAACAGTATTTAAAATATGTTAATGAGAAATGTGTAATAATTCAAGTAAACCAAGATATACTTAAAAGACCAATTGATTTAAACTGATGTAAAATAATACACTCCTCACTGCATGCTTTTGGAAGACAGGAGAACTAATATTGTGAAATGTTATCCTGTAAAACCTAGTGGTTTCGTATTACTAGCATAAAATCTTCAGCATCGCAGCTTCTTTACAGACAACAATCAGTTTGCTAACACTGTGACATAAGCCCTCTACATTCTAGACAATCAGGTTGCTAACACTGTGACATAAGCCCTCTACATTCTAGACAATCAGGTTGCTAACACTGTGACATAAGCCCTCTACATTCTAGACAATCAGGTTGGCCTGTCCAAAATGTATAACGCTGGAACAATCTAATGTTGTGGAGGAACAGATTGGGAAACAGATTTTGGAAAGGTGCAGAAGTCACAGGGTAGTAGTCATGGGTGACTTCAACTTCCCAAACATTGAGTGGAAACTCTTTAGATCAAATAGTTTGGATGGGGTAGTGTTTGTGCAGTGTGTCCAGGAAGCTTTTCTAACACAGTATGCAGATTGTCCGACCAGAGGGGAGGCCATATTGGATTTGGTACTTGGTAATGAACCAGGGCAGATGATAGATTTGTTAGTGGGGGAGCATTTTGGAGGTAGTGACCACAATTCTGTGACTTTCACTTCAGTAAGGGGCCTCACGGTAGCATGGTGGTTAGCATCAATGCTTCACAGCTCCAGGGTCCCAGGTTCGATTCCCGGCTGGGTCACTGTCTGTGTGGAGTCTGCACGTCCTCCCCGTGTGCGCGTGGGTTTCCTCCGGGTGCTCCGGTTTCCTCCCACAGTCCAAAGATGTGCGGGTTAGGTGGATTGGCCATGCTAAATTGCCCGTAGTGTAAGGTTAATGGGGGGATTGTTGGGTTACGGGTATACGGGTTACGTGGGTTTAAGTGGGGTGATCATTGTTCGGCACAACATTGAGGGCCGAAGGGCCTGTTCTGTGCTGTACTGTTCTATGTTCTATGTAATGGAGAGGGATAGGTGCGTGCAACAGGGCAAGGTTTACAATTGGGGGAAGGGTAAATACAATGCTGTCAGACAAGAACTGAAGTGCATAAGTTGGGAACATAGGCTGTCAGGGAAGGACACAAGTGAAATGTGGAACTTGTTCAAGGAACAGGTACTGCGTGTTTTTGATATGTATGTCCCTACCAGGCAGGGAAGTGATGGTCGAGTGAGGGAACCATGGTTGACAAGAGAGGTCGAATGTCTTGTTAAGAGGAAGAAGGAGACTTATGTAAGGCTGAGGAAACAAGGTTCAGACAGGGCGCTGGAGGGATACAAGATAGCCAGGAGGGAACTGAAGAAAGGAATTAGGAGAGCTAAGAGAGGGCATGAAAAATCTTTGGCGGGTAGGATCAAGGAAATCCCCAAGGCCTTTTGCACATATGTGAGAAATATGAGAATGACTAGAGCGAGGGTAGGTCCGATCAAGGACAGTAGCGGGAGGTTGTGTATTGAGTCTGAAGAGAGAGGAGAGGTCTTGAACAAGTATTTTTCTTCAATATTTACAAACGAGCGGGACCATATTGTTGGAGAGGACAGTGTGAAACAGACTGGTAAGCTCCAGGAGATACTTGTTAGGAAGGAAGATGTGTTGGGCATTTTGAAAAACTTGAGGATAGACAAGTCCCCCGGGTCTGACGGGATATATCCAAGGATTCTATGGGAGGCAAGAAATGAAATTGCAGAGCCGTTGGCAATGATCTTTTCATCCTCGCTGTCAACAGGGGTGGTACCAGAGGATTGGAGAGTGGCGAATGTCGTGCCCCTGTTCAAAAAAGGGAATCGGGATAACCCTGGGAATTACAGGCCAGTTAGTCTTACTTCGGTGGTAGGCAAAGTACTGTAAAGGGTACTGAGGGATAGTATTTCTGAGCATCTGGAAAGACACTGCTTGATTAAGGATAGTCAGCACGGATTTGTGAGGGGTAGGTCTTGCCTTACAAGTCTTATTGACTTCTTTGAGGAGGTGACCAAGCATGTGGATGAAGGTAAAGCAGTGGATGTGGTGTACATGGATTTTAGTAAGGCATTTGATAAGGTTCCCCATGGTAGGCTTATGCAGAAAGTAAGGAGGCATGGGATAGTGGGAAATTTGGCCAGTTGGATAACAAACTGGCTAACCGATAGAAGACAGAGAGTGGTGGTGGATGGCAAATATTCAGCCTGGAGCCCAGTTACCAGTGGAGTACCACAGGGATCAGTTCTGGGTCCTCTGCTGTTTGTGATTTTCATTAACGACTTGGATGAGGGAGTTGAAGGGTGGGTCAGTAAATTTGCAGATGATACGAAGATTGGTGGCGTTGTGGATAGTGAGGAGGGCTGTTGTCGGCTTCAAAGAGACATAGATAGAATGCAGAGCTGGGCTGAGAAGTGGCAGATGGAGTTTAACCCTGACAAGTGTGAGGTTGTCCATTTTGGAAGGACAAATATGAATGCGGAATACAGGGTTAACGGTAGGGTTCTTGGCAATGTGGAGGAGCAGAGAGATTTTGGGGTCTATGTTCATAGATCCTGGGCAGCAGGGTAGCATGGTGGTTAGCATAAATGCTTCACAGCTCCAGGGTCCCAGGTTCGATTCCCGGCTGGGTCACTGTCTGTGTGGAGTCTGCACGTCCTCCCCCTGTGTGCGTGGGTTTCCTCAGGGTGCTCCGGTTTCCTCCCACAGTCCAAAGATGTGCGGGTTAGGTGGATTGGCCATGCTAAATTGCCCGTAGTGTCCTAATAAAAAAGTAAGGTTAAGGGGGGGGGGGGTTGTTGGGTTATGGGTATAGGGTGGATACGTGGGTTTGAGTAGGGTGATCATGGCTCGGCACAACATTGAGGGCCGAAGGGCCTGTTCTGTGCTGTACTGTTCTATTCTATCTTCTATCTTTGAAAGTTGCCACTCAAGTGGATAGAGCTGTGAAGAAGGCCTATGGTGTGCGAGCGTTCATTCGCAGAGGGATTGAATTTAAGAGTCGTGAGGTGATGATGCAGCCGTACAAAACCTTGGTCAGGCCACATTTGGAGTACTGTGTGCAGTCCTGGTCACCTCATTTTAGGAAGGATGTGGAAGCTTTGGAAAAGGTGCAAAGGAGATTTACCAGGATGTTGCCTGGAATGGAGAGTAGGTCTTACGAGGAAATGTTGAGGGTGCTAGGCCTTTTCTCATTAGAACGGAGAAGGATGAGGGGAGACTTGATAGAGGTTTATAAGATGATCAGGGAAATAGATAGAGTAGACAGTCAGAGACTTTTTCCCCGGGTGGAACACACCATTACAAGGGGACATAAATTTAAGATAAATGGTGAAAGATATAGGGGGGATGTCAGAGGTAGGTTCTTTACCCAGAGAATAGTGGGGGCATGGAATGCACTGCCTGTGGAAGTAGTTGAGTCGGAAACGTTAGGGACCTTCAAGCGGCTATTGGATAGATACATAGATTAGGGTAGAATAATGGAGTGTAGATTAATTTCTTCTTAAGGGCAGCACGGTAGCATTGTGGATAGCACAATTGCTTCACAGCTCCAGGGTCCCAAGTTCGATATCGACTTGGGTCACTGTCTGTGTGGAGTCTGCACATCCTCCCCGTGTGTGCGTGGGTTTCCTCCGGGTGCTCCGGTTTCCTCCCACAGTCCAAAGATGTGCAGGTTGGGTGCAGTGGCGTGCAGAGGTCTGGTGATGCCCGGGGCAAATCTTGATTGTATGCCCCTAGGACTCAAGTATAAGGCCTAATATACTGAGAAATATTATGAGAAAGGAAAACATTTTGAATATATAAACACAGATGAAACATGAAATAAACGCTTTATTCGATTTTAATATAAATCAATCAAATTTATTAAGTTCTTTTCCCCAAATGATACCTCCTGTCACAAAACACCTGAACTACTTCACTTTTTACATCAGCTGTGAGAAATTATTTTTCAATGCTTATTAAAGCCAGGTTGGTCAGTCGCTCCTGTGACATAGAAGACCTCAGATATGTTTTTATTAATTTCAGTTTTGAAAATGACCTTTCACAGCTTGCGACTGAAAATGCGATTGTAAGCTGTAATCTGTATGAAACACACAGCGTCGGAAAGACATCCCTCCCATACTGCAGTAAAGACTCCAGAGCATCTTTAGGATCAGGGGGAACTCTATTCCCTCCAGCTCGAAGGAGCATCACAAAATCAATAATTTTGTCATATAACTGAATTGCAACCACATCATTGTCATAATAATTTGCAAAGTCTGAACATTCCTTTTTTAATTTCTCTCTTTCTTGTTCATCTTCAATCACTCCTGAATTCAAGTTCAGAAGAAAAGAAAATCGGACACTGAGTCTTTGAAGACGGACACTGCGGTCTTCAATCTCAGTTTTTAATCTGTTCACAATCTCTACCATTACTCTATTAATTTCTTCTTGTGCCATCAGTCCACTATCTCTTGCTGACTCTCCAGGCATTCTTCTTCTTCTCCTTGTTCGTGCAATTGGTAATCCCCAATTTTGACAATATTCATTGGCTAAATCTATTGCATTGTGGATAATTTCGTCATTCTTCAAATTCAAGATATGAATAAGTCCTCTCAGATCACAAGAAGCTTCATGGAACCCCATTTTCGGATCCTGCAAACGTTTTGAGACTTTATCCACTGATGATAAAACTGAGTACCAAAAATTTAATAAAGCTATAAACGGGAACTGTTGAATAGAGTTCAGTAGCGATCCTGCATCAGATTTAGTTTCCCTTGAAAATTCTCCTTCCAGCAGGTGTTGAAGGCTTGCAATAACGTTGTCACACTCTTCGTGGATTACTTGCACAGCATCATGGCTGGAACTCCATCTTGTGTCACACTGTCTTTTCACAGTCCGAGTGACAAATGATTTTAACACTTCCCAACGAGAAGTAGATGAAGAAAAAAAAGTAGAGTTTTTCTAGAATGCCAAAAAATGTAACAACAACAGGTTGCACCTCACTTGCATGGACACAGGACAAATTGAGGCTGTGGTTCTCGCAGTTCACAAACACAGCTTTTGGGTTAACTTCAAGAATTTTTTGTTGAACACCTCCTCTCACTCCAGCCATAACTGCTGCGTTATCATATGCTTGACCACGACAGTCATTCATGGAAATTTTGTCTTCTTCCAATTTTTCCTGAATTTTATTTACCAGGCTGACTGCATCTTTCTTGTTGACTTGAAAAAAATCCCAGAAATGTCTCCTTTATTTCTACTTTTCTGTTTTCATCAATATGAACGTAACACAGAATTTCAGAAACCTGATCTTCATGGGCAATATCTGGAGTTGAATCCAGCATTATGCTAAAATATTTTGCGTCCTTAATTTCGGAAATTATATTTTTCTTGACAGTTTCACCAAGAAGATTGATTATTTCGTTTTGAATTCTGTTGGACAAGTAGGTGACACTTTTTGGTTTCTCTTTCCCTCTCTGCAAGTGTTTTGCTAGGATGTCATTATATTTGGCCAAAAGTCTGATTGTTGCTAGAAAGTTTCCTGTATTTTCACTGACTGTCTCCCCTGGCTCTGATAACCCAGATATTCCTTCTCCTCGATGTCCACGATAGGCCAGATTCTGTTTTGCCAGAAAGGATATAACCTCGACAATCCGTTCAGTTATAGCTTTCCATCTTTTCTTTTCAGCAGACATTTGCTGTTGAAGTTCAGCATCTATCGTAGTTGAATGATGGAGTTGAACTACAAGGTTCAGGTATTCCCTCATGTGAGCTCTATGAGAAGGGCTTTTCTCATGGTCAGGTATTGTTGGATTTAATTTTCTCCAAGTGGAGAAACCGTCTTCCTTTCCAAAGTTTGACACAGACAACAAATGCTCCTTTGAAAACAAAAAGCAAACAAAACAGTAGCATGCTTTCCGATATGGAGAGTATAACAACCATTTTCTCTCCACAATTTCTCCGTTTGTGGAAACTTTATCAAACCACTGTTTGGAAAATGATCTCCCATCCTTCTCAGCAAATGGACCACTTTTATTCTGATATCTTTCAGGGCCATGTTGTAATATTGTCATCTTCAAATGATCTGGAATCGGTTTCTTCAAACAGCCAAAATCGCTTCTTTGCAAAAATATGCAAATATCTTCTTTATTTTCTTCACATGGATCATCATCCTGACAACGAGACTGAGGAGAGAGAGTATTATGTTCTGACCGAGCTGAATCCGTATCAGAAAAATCCTTCTCTGCACCCACATCATCTTTTACTTCTCCAGGTTCTCCTACTTCTTCTTTACTTCTTTTTATCCATGCATCTAATGCCCCTCTTTGATGGGACTCTTCTTCGACTCTGGCCCTCTTTTTTTTCCTGTTCTGTGCTCCACTCGGTTGTACACGAAATACTCGTAACATTTCATTTTCTATCTCAAAAACCGTAAGATGCATGAGAAAATGGGAAGAAAATGGTAAACAATCGGTCAGTTGCAGACGGATAAACCATATTTCATTTCTTTGTTCCTTCGTATCAAATTATTTCACACTGATTCTCCACTGATAATTTTGTGCAATTTATATCATAGACTTGCAAATTAGTGGTATCTGTATTCGAATATTAGCATGTTAAGGAATAAATGTCTCCTATTCTGAGATTAAATGCCATAGCAGTCCTCTGATCATCCAGGCTTCACTCTTACTACATCCCACGTAAATATTTCATTAAATATCGCCAACAAACCTATAAAAACCGTAGTTGCACCTGTTCTAGAGCTATTCACTGACCTGAGTAGGTAAAAGAACTAATCTAGATGCACAAAAAGCTGAAGAAAAGACGAGTTATGACTCGAGGAAACGCAGGAACGAACAGCCACGTCTGCTTGTTGCTTTTGATGGTTGCACTACGTACATCATGCGCACGCGTGTGGGGGGGATGGGGAGAAGGACCATTTTCTCTAGACAGAAAGGGTACACCATGTTAAAGGAATAAAGGGCTAACAACTGCCTCTGCAGTGTGGTGAGCCTCCAAAAATTGATTTATCACCACTGAAATTTTAAAATTACTATCTTATTTCCTTCTCTGGGGCAGTACGGTGGCCTAGTGGTTAGCACAACCGCCTCACGGAACTGAGGTCCCAGGTTCGATCCCGGCTCTGGGTCAATGTCTGTGTGGAGTTTGCACATTCTCCCCGTGTCTGCGTTGGTTTCGCCCCCACAACCCAAAAAATGTGCAGAGTAGGTGGATTGGCCACGCTAAATTGCCCCTTAATTGAAAAAAATAATTGGGTAATCTAAATTTTTTTTAAAAATTAAAAAAAAAAAAAAATTTTTTTTTTTTCCTTCTCTGATTGGATGCCCCCATCCAATGGATGCCCGGGGCCAATGCACCGTCGCCCCCCCCCCTCTGCACGCCACTGATTGGGTGGATTGTCCATGATAAATTGCCCTTAGTGACCAAAATTCTATGATTAACCTAGGACAAAAGTTCGGCACAACATCGTGGGCCGAAGGGCCTGTTCTGTGCTGTATTTCTCTCTCTCTCTATTGTCACGAGTAGGCTTCAATGAAGTTACTGTGAAAAGCCCCTAGTCGCCACATTCCGCACCTGTCCGGGGAGGCTGGTACGGGAACCGAACCGTGCTGCTGGCCTGTTTGGTCTGCTTTAAAAGCCAGCGATTTAGCCGAGTGAGCTAAACCAGCCCCTGACAGGCCAAACAGCACATCCTGCTGGAGCATCCTGTTTTAAATTAACGGTAAGCCATTTGTTCTTAAAGTCATTCATCATCCATGGAGCAAAACTGCAAAAGTGGAAAATGACAAAAATTAAAAGGGGGAAAAGGGAACAGACAAGGGTTAAAGAGGAGGATACTTAGATTAGGCTAATTCAGAGGGGCACTTCAGAATTAACTACATTGCTGTGGGCCTGGAGTCACATGGAGGCCAGACCAGAGAAGGACGACAGTATCCTTCCCTAAGGGATAACATTGAACCTGGTTTCATGGGCATCATTACTGAGACTAGGGGCTCTAGTCTCCGATCCCTGACTCCGAAATGGCGTTCGGCGATGGGGTGGAGAATCCCCGATGACACCAAACTCGGGGGCAGGGCCGCTTTTGCGATGCTCCGTCCCCTGAAAAGCAGCAGAATACGCCCCACGCCGTGTCCACGGCCTCCGGACGTTAGCTGAGGCTCTCCCCGCGAGGCTGTGCCCCCGACTGGCTGAGTTCCCGACGGCGTGGGTCTCTCATGGTCTCTCCCGTCGGGAACGCGGCGTGGCGGCTGCGGACTCGGTCCAGAGCCACCCATCGGGGAGAGTCGATCCGCAGGCAGGGTGGATATATTCGGGGCTGGGGGCACGGTTGGGGGGGTGGTCCGGGGCGCGCAAGACGGCCGAAGGGGGGAACTATTTCATGGGCCGGGTTCACGAGCGGCCACCGCCATAAAGAACGGCGCACCCGCTGCAGGCCACCGCCATGCGCATGCGCGACTACGGATCCGGCAATCCCCCAGGCCGGGTGCTTTATGCTGCCTTCCTGCTATCCCCCAGCAAAACAGGGAATTGGTGGCTGTTGTGCGCCAGTTTTCCTGGCGTGAACCCGTTGCCACACTGGCGTGGGGGCGGAGTCTCCAAATCGGAGAATCCAGCCTATATTCTGGGTTCATTAAAAGAATTGAAATTCCACCAGCTGCCATGGTGGGATTTGAACCCCTGTGACCAGGACATCAGCCTGGGGCGGCTGGATTACTGGTTCAATAACAATACCATCTCCCCACAAGAGGAGACTTTCCAGAACAGTTGCAGAAATGAGGGATTTTAGCTGCAAGGTCGGAGAAAGTGAGATATCTCAGAGTGGCGGAGGGATGGGGGGGCTGGATTTGATGGAGGTGTACAAGGTTATGACAGGTTTAGGTAAGGCAGACAGGGAAAAACTCTTCCCATTAACTAACAGTACAAGGAATATGGGACGCCAATTTAAGGTTTGGGACACGAGATACAGGAGGGTCAGAAGGATGAACGTGGTTTATACAGCAAGCAGGAGCAGCATGGAACTCACTGCCTGTGGGGAGGGTGCAAGTGAAGACCATCAATGATTTCAAAAGGAAATTGGATGAACGTTTGAGCAAAATAAAATTGCTGGGTTATAGGGATAGAGCAGAGAATGGGACTGACTGGCTCGTTCTACAGAAAGCCAGCATGGATTCAATGGACTGAATGGCCTCCTTCAGTGCCATAAATAACTCCATGGGTGGGACTACTTACCGTCTAACGATGACCTGTTACATGGTGGCAGCGTCAGTATCTTAGGGGCTTCCCGTGAAGGTACCCCTCGCTGCCAGGAAACCGGGTGGGGGGTGCACTGTTGGCAGGAGCAGGCAATTCCACCAGCGGGAATAGCCGGAATGTTCCACCCTGTGACTCTAGATATCCATGGGCTCCATTGGAGGAGCGAGAGCCAGAGGCAGGGGGCAGTTAGCCCTGGTAGTAACGAGGTATTCGGCTGCTATTGGTTAAGAGGTGTAAATATAACAGAGGTCCCTGTTATCCAATGACAGGTGGTTAGATCTGGTTGATGCCGGAGTTTCTGGCCAATTAATTTGAAACTATAATGAGCACTGCCCGTGTTGGGGAATTGTGAATAAGTTGCTGGGACCAAGTGCATTGACAGCACAGATGAGAGACTAGTTCAGCAAACCAACTGCTACACAACTATGGCTGACAATTGCCCTGAACTTCAAACCCAACATAAGGCCATTCGGCCCAAATGCTGCATTTTGGTGTTTATGCTCCACACAAGCCTGTTTCCACCTTCATCTCATCCTATCAGCTGATCCATAAGACCATAAGACATAGGAGCAGAATTAGGCCACTTGGCCCATCGAGTCTGCTCCGCCATTCAATCATGGCTGATATTTTTCTCTTCCCCATTCTCCTGCCTTCTCCCCTGATCCCCTTATTAATCAAGAACCTATCTATCTCTGTCTTAAAGACACTCAGTGATTTGACCTCCACAGCCTTTTGTGGCAAAGAGTTCCACAGATTCACCACCCTCCGGCTGAAGAAATTCCTCCTCATCTCTGTTTTAAAGGATTGTCCCTTTAGTCTGAGATGGTGTCCTCTGCTTCTAGTTTTTCCTACAAGTGGAAATATCCTCTCCACGTCCACTCTATCCTGGCCTCGCAGTATCTTGTAAGTTTCAATAAGATCCCCCCTCATCCTTCTAAACTCCAATGAGTACAGACCCAGAGTCCTCAACCGTTCCTCATACGACAAGCTCTTCATTCCAGGGATCATTCTTGTGAACCTCCTCTGGACCCTTTCCAAGGCCAGCACATCCTTCCTTAGATACGGGGCCCAAAACTGCTCACAATACTCCAAATGGGGTCTGACCAGATCCTTATACAGCCCCAGAAGTACATCCCTGGTCTTGTATTCTATCCCTCTTGACATGAATGCTAACATTGCATTTGCCTTCTTAACTGCCGACTGAACCTGCACATTAACCTTAAGAGAATCGTGAAGAAGGACTCCCAAGTCCCTTTGTGTTCTGATTTCCGAAGCATTTCCCCATTTAGAATATAGTCTATGCCTCCATTCCTCCTTCTAAAGTGCATAATCTCACACTTTTCCACATTGTATTCCATCTGCCAGTTCATTGCACACTCTCCGAGCTTGTCCAAGTCCTTCTGCAGCCCCCTTGCTTCCTCAATATTACCTGCCCCTCTACAGATCTTTGTATCATCTGCAAACTTAGCAACAGTGCCTTCAGTACCTTCTTCCAGATCATTAATGTATTTTGTGAAAAGTTGTGGCCCCAGCACAGACCCCTGAGGCACACCACTAGTCACCGGCTGCCATCCTGAAAAAGACCCCTTTATCCCCACTCTCTGCCTTCTGCCAGTCAGCCAATCCTCTATCCATCTGTTCTTTCTCCCTCATGTGTTTATCCAGCTTCCCCCTTAAATGTATCGATATTATCCATCTTGAGCACTCCCATTGGGAGCAAGTTCTACATTGTCACCACTCTCTGGGTGATCAAGTTTCTCTTGAATTATTAGTGACTGCGTCCGCCCGGTAACCAGAAATTCCCGCCCGAGGGCAACGGATCTTCACATGGCCCCCGTCCCGTCCGTGGCGATCTTGCGCCAGGTGCGGCCGAAGAACCCAACATCTTGTGTCCATGGTTCCTGGTTTTGGAGCTCCCACAAGAGGGAGAATTTCCTCTGTATCTACTGTCCCAAAAAGATATTGATCAGATTATCTCCCATTCTGGAGAATGGAGTTCCAGTGTCTTCACTCTTTCCTGATGATGCCTCTAAACCAATATGGAGACCAGAACCACACAATTGTGGCCTAACTCAGGTTCTTTCTTAAATTGATGTAACTTCTCTGCTTTTCAATTCTTTCCCTCTCGAATAAACTCCAGAGTTTTATTTGCATTTTTAATGGTCTTATTTTAACCTGCGGGTCTACAAACCCTGTACCGACTGATGTTATTCATGAAGGCCCTGCCTTCTCAACCTCGCCCCTCGCCTGAGGTGTGGTGATCCTCGTGTTAAATCACCTCCCGTCAGCTCCCCTTCCCAAAGCGGAAAGCAGCCTATGGCCATCTGGGACGGTGGGGACTTTATCTTACTTTTCATGATTTGCACCCCCAGATTCAGCTGCTCCTCTGTTATATTTCCACCTCTTACCCAAGCAATGTCTGATTTCACACAAAATGTACAGTCTCCCACTCATCTGTATTGAAATGAATTTGCCTCATTCTGCAAGTATGATGTTGAGATCGGTGGCGGGACTGAGGGGCGGGAGTCAGCGTTTTGAAAATGAGTCTCTCCTGGGGTTAGGAGAGAGTTTGACCCGGGAGGTTGGTGAGCAGTGAGTTTATGGGAAGGGAGAGGTACTCGCACTGATGACTTAAACGGCCAGGAGCAAACAAGTAAGGTCGAGGAGGTGAGTTTGGGTAGGGGTGAGGGGGGGGTGAGGGGGAGGGGGCAGGTGAAGGGGGGGGCAGGGTGAGGAGGGGGCTGATGGGCAGGGAATGGGGGGGCACAGAGTGAGGAGGGTAGGTACAGGGTGAGGAGGGGACTGATGCAGGGCGAGGAGAGGGGGGCATAGGGTGAGGAGGGTGGGCGCAGGGCGAGGAGTGGGCGCAGGGCGAGGAGAGGGGGCACAGGGTGAAGAGGGTGGGCGCAGGGCGAGGAGAGGGGGCACAGGGTGAGGAGGGTGGGCGCAGGGCGAGGAGAGGGGGCATAGGGTGAGGAGAGGGGGCACAGGGTGAGGAGGGTGGACGCAGGGCGAGGAGAGGGGGCATAGGGTGAGGAGGGTGGGCGCAGGGCGAGGAGTGGGCGCAGGGCGAGGACAGGGGGCACAGGGTGAGGAGGGTGGGTGCAGGGCGAGGAGAGGGGGCATAGGGTGAGGAGGGTGGGCGCAGGGCGAGGAGAGGGGGCATAGGGTGAGGAGGGTGGGCGCAGGGGGAGGAGTGGGCGCAGGGCGAGGAGAGGGGGCACAGGGTGAGGAGGGTGGGCGCAGGGTGAGGGGGGCGTGCAAGGTGAGGGAGGCATAGGGCAAGGAGGGGGTTATTCTCAGGGGGAAAACAGTGAAGGGGTTTAAAGGGAGAACAAGATGATAGGTAACTGAGGTGGGAACAGGATCAGAATGAGGCATTTGGTTCAAATGGAAGTCAAGAGCAAAGAGGAAATGTGAAGTGATTATTATAAATGAAACTGAAGCAGATATAATAAAAACCAATAATGTGACAGATGTTGACAGGAAGTAGTGCAAAGCAGGAAGGGAGGGCGATGTGTGATTCTTGTAGGATGTGGCAGCAGATGTTGACTTGCCTCCAACTGAACACAGGCTGGAGTTTCAATATGAGAATTGAGCAGCAATATAATAAAATTAATGTTCTTGGAAATGTTAATTATCCTGCTCATGGGAGCGAGCAAATGAAAAATAGGGAATGGAATATCGAAACAGTATACAAGACCCTTTCCTTGGCTTGCAATCCCACTGAAAAGTGATCATGTAGATTATTATTATAAAAGATTATTATTATAAAATGATACAAATATTTAATAGAGTGGATCTCGGAGAACTATTGCTGCTGATGAGGGATATTTCTGGCCTGAAACCAGGCAGCTTCTCCCCAACGAGTATTGGAAATCTGGAACACATTCCGCTAAAGGCTGTGGATGTTAGGTACAACGGGATATGTAGGACATCTTGTGGGACAGTGGGTTAGCCTCGCTGCCTCTGAGCCAGAAACTCTCAGTTCGAGTCCCAACCCAGGACTTGACGACCGAGGAAGGTGCGTCCATAACGCAGCCAAACAGGTTGAACGTGTCAAAGAACAAAGAACAAAGAAAATTACAGCACAGGAACAGGCCCTTCGGCCCTCCCAGCCTGCGCCGATCCAGATCCTTTATCTAAACCTGTCTCCTATTTTCCAAGGTCTACTTCCCTCTGTTCCCGCCCATTCATATACCTGTCTAGATGCTTCTTAAATGATGCTATCGTGCCCGCCTCTACCACCTCCGCTGGTAAAGCGTTCCAGGCGCCCACCACCCTCTGCGTAAAAAACTTTCCACGCACATCTCCCTTAAACTTTCCCCCTCTCACCTTGAAATCATGACCCCTTGTAACTGACACCCCCACTCTTGGGAAAAGCTTGTTGCTGTCCACCCTGTCCATACCTCTCATAATTTTGTAGACCTCAATCAGGTCCCCCCTCAACCTCCGTCTTTCCAACGAAAACAATCCTAATCTACTCAACCTTTCTTCATAGCTAGCACCCTCCATACCAGTGTTCTTGAAAATACAGAAAAATGTGTCATTTGGATTGGATTGGATTGGATTTGTTTATTGTCACGTGTACCGAGGTACAGTGAAAAGTATTTTTCTGCAAGACATGGAAGTCTGGCAATATCTGGTTTGAGAGGATACAGGGAAAGATCCCACAAAAGTTTCATAGCAGCTTCAAAGAGCAGGGTTATAAAATGCAGATTCTTGCTCACAAACAGGTTTAACAAACACACAGGTTTCATGTGGTAAGCTAAAACAATGGCTCACACCTTCATGGAATGTAACTATCTCAGGAAGCATCTGAAAAAGCATGGATGAGAGTTTCAATTGCATTAAGTGACGAATGTTTAAAACAGGCAAGTCTTTCAAGTCATAACCAAGTTAAATTTTAGCATACAGCTAAAAGCAAAGATTCACACCTTAATTGAAATAAACTCTCTTAGTAAACAGCTGGAAAGGATGGAAGATGCTCAGTCGAATTTGGTGTCAATTCTAAAGTGTAAAATTCTATGAACATCAAGACAATTAAAAGAAAATTGGAGACGACCTGTCTACGAGAAACATAATTTAAGTCAAAATCAAAGGCAAAGTTATGAGCTGGGGACAATTGGAAAATTAAACGATTCGAAATCACAGAAATAAAAGTTAACTATTGAAACCAAAGCATTTTTTAATCAGATCTGAGAGGAGACGATATGCCCAAAATGAATAATTAGTTGTAGTAAGATGTTTACATCAAAGATACTTTTAAACTATCAAAGTGAAACAAGCTCATTTACAATAAAGTCGTTAAAACTTAATAACTCTCAGAAAGAGAATATAAACCCAGGGAGCAGCAGCAGAGGACAGAGGAAAACAGCAACAGGAGAGAAGGGGAGGAGAACTCAGAGAGAGAGAGAGAGAGAGAGCTCGGTCATGGGAAAGACAAGGCAAGCAGCCGAGTTTAAACAGTTATACATCTAAGGAAGACTAGAATTTAAACAGGAGTCAGAGTCAGCTTAGAGATAGCTAGCAGAGCCAGCTCTCACAGCTCGGTGCATGGGAAAGACAGGACACAGCAACTGAGTTCACCAGTGAATACAACTCAAGAAGACCAGATTTTAAGAAGATTGATTGACAAGATGGGCCTGAAGGTCTGTACAACCAACCAGCAGCAGCCAGAAGCAAGATCTTTTTTCCTTTCTGTAAAGAAAGTGTTTGCAGCTTTTAAAAGAAAAAATATAATAATAAAAATAACTTAACCTGAAAAAGTGGTTATTAGCTTACTTCACTTCCTTAATAACGCAGGACCCAGGACATCAATGCTATTAAGGGGTAAGTAGGTAAAATTCTTCGGTGAAGGTATGGGTTATACCGGGGGATAACTTGAAAAGATAGTTTGACCTGAATAGCACCCACAGAAGCCTGCATTGGAGTCAGGGAGTGAGAATCCCTGTTCACCATTTAGAATATCAACCTTTTTTTGGTATAGGGGGAATTCTAAGAATAGTGGTGAGTTTTAACTTCACCAGGCAACATCCTGGTGAACCTCCTCTGCACCCTCTCCAAGGCATCCACATCCCTCTGGTAATGTGGCGACCAGAACTGCACGCAGTATTCCAAATGTGGCCGAACCAAAGTCCTATACAACTGTAACATGACCTGCCAACTCTTGCACTCAATACCCCGTCCGATGAAGGCAAGCATGCTCTATGCCTTCTTTACCACTCTATCAACCTGCGTTGCCACCTTCAGGGTACAATGGACCTGAACTGGGGGCAGCACGGTAGCATGGTGGTTAGCATAAATGCTTCACAGCTCCAGGGTCCCAGGTTCGGTTCCCGGCTGGGTCACTGTTTGTGCGGAGTCTGCACGTCCTCCCCGTGTGTGCGTGGGTTTCCTCCGGGTGCTCCGGTTTCCTCCCACAGTCCAAAGATGTGCGGGTTAGGTGGATTGGCCATGCTAAATTGCCCGTATTGTCCTTAAAAAAAAAGTAAGGTTGGGGGGGGGGGGGTTGTTGGGTTACGGGTATAGGGTGGATACGTGGGTTTGAGTGGGGTGATCATTGCTCGGCACAACATCGAGGGCCGAAGGGACTGTTCTGTGCTGTACTGTTCTATGTTCTATGAACTCCCAGATCTCTCTGCACATCAATTTTCCCCAAGACCCTTCCATTGACCATATAGTCCGCTCTTGAATTTGATCTTCCAAAATGCATCACCTCGCATTTGCCTGGATTGAACTCCATCTGCCATTTCTCTGCCCAACTCTCCAATCTATCTATATTTTGTTGTATTCTCTGACAGTCCTCCTCGCTATCTGCAACTCCACCAATCTTAGTATACTTATACCTTCCTCCAGGTCATTTATGTAGATCACAAACAACAGTGGCCCGAGCACGGATCCCTGTGGAACACCACTAGTCACCCTTCTCCATTTTGAGACACTCCCTTCCACCACTACTCTCTGTCTCCTATTGTCCAGCCAGTTATTTATCCATCTAGCTAGTATACCCTGAACCCCATACAACTTCACTTTTCCATCAACCTGCCATGGGAAACCTTATCAAACGCCTTACTAAAGTCCATGTATACGACATCTACAGCCCTTCCCTCATCAATTAACTTTGTCACTTCCTCAAAGAATTCTATTAGGTTTGTAAGACATGACCTTCCCTGCACAAAACCATGCTGCCTATCACTGATAAGTCTATTTTCTTCCAGATGTGAATAGATCCTATCCCTCAGTATCTTCTCCAACAGTTTGCCTACCACTGACGTCAAGCTCACAGGTCTATAATTCCCTGGATTATCCCTGCTACCCTTCTTAAACAAAGGGACAACATTAGCAATTCTCCAGTCCTCCGGGACCTCACCCGTGCTTAAGGATGCTGCAAAGATATCTGTTAAGGCCCCAGCTATTTCGACCCTCGCTTCCCTCAGTAACCTGGGATAGATCCCATCCGGTCGTGGGGACTTGTACACCTTAATGTCTTTTAGAATACTCAAAACTTCCCCCTTCCGTATGACAACTTGACCGAGAGTACTTAAACATCCATCCCTAGCCTCAAAATCCGTCTTGTCCCTCTCCTGTGTGAATACCGATGCAAAGTACTCATTAAGAATCTCACCCATTTCCTCTGAGTCCACGCATAAATTCCCTCTTTTGTCTTTAAGTGGGCCAATCCTTTCTCTAGTTACCCTCTTGCTCCTTACATACGAATAAAATGCTTTGGGATTTTCCTTAACCCTGTTAGCCAAAGATATTTCATGACCCCTTTTAGCCCTCTTTATTGAGCGTTTGAGATTCGTCCTACTTTCCCGATATTCCTCCAAAGCTTCATCAGTTTTGAGTTGCCTCGATCCTATGTATGCTTCCTTTTTCATCTTGGCTAGTCTCACAATTTCACCCGTCATCCATGGTTCCCTAATCTTGCCATTTCTATCTTTCATTTTCACAGGAACATGTCTGTCCTGCACTCTAATCAACCTTTCCTTAAAAGACTTCCACATTTCAAATGTGGATTTACCCTTAAACAGCTGCTCCCAACCCACATTCCCTAGCTCCTGCCGAATTTTGTTATACTCTGCCTTTCCCCAATTTAGTACTCTTCCTTTCGGACCCCTCCTGTCCTTGTCCATGAGTATTCTAAAACTTACGGAATTGTGATCGCTATTCCCAAAGTAATCACCGACTGAAACATCAACCACCTGGCTGGGATCATTCCCCAATACCAGGTCCAGTATGGCCCCTTCCCGAGTTGGACTATTTACATACTGCTCTAAAAAACTCTCCTGGTGCTCCTTACAACCTTCAAATCCATCCAAACGTGACAATGACTGGCCGTAAGAGCGGGAGAGACGCCTGGGCAGCCACACGTGATGTGGAGTGGCGGCCCTCAAGCTACCAGCCCTTGGTGACAGACTAGTGACCTGTTCCAGGAATTAGTAACTATGGAAACAGATGAAAGTCTGCCTTAGTGCATCATTAGGAGCGGGAAGAGAATTGGAATGGGAAATAGATGGGACAAAAGGATGTGGATCAAGATGGGGGCAAATGGAATTGAGGTGCAGGTCAGCTGTGATGAATCGCTGGCCCCCGCCCACAATTCTCACATTGGTCACCCTCTGGAGGAACCCACTCATCTTCACCAGAGTCACGTACACCCTGAGCACCACCTTGACCTGAATCAAGCTAATCCTCGCACAGCAAAAGGTTGAGTTCACGCCCTGCATCACCTCACACCAGAGATCCCATCCTATTTCCCTCCCCAACTCCTCCTCCCACTTATGCTTTATCCTCACTACCTGTGCCTTGCCCTGGTCCCCCAACCACCCATATATGTCCCCAATCCTGCCCTCCCTCAAATTGTCAGGGGCAGCAGGAGCTCCAACAAGATGTCTGCCGATAAGTGGGGAACGCTTGCCACTCCTTTCACATGAAGTGCCGCACCAGCATGTACCTAAACTCACTATCCCTCGGCACCTCAAACCTGTCCTGCAGTTCATCCATCCCCATAAACCTCTCCTCCAAGAACATATCCCTAATCCGCTCCAGCCCCGTCTCCCTCCATCCCCCCTCCCACACACACACACACGTCTCCTCCATCTCCTCAGCCAGGCCCTTCACTGTCCTCGGCCGGGTCAGGTAGCCAGTATGTCGTATTCAATATTTGGGGGAGCACAGGGACGCGCTTTACGCGGACGATTTACTTTCATACTTATCAGACCCGTTGGGGAGGATTAGAGGGATTATGGGGATTTTAGAGGAATTCAATCGGTTCTGGGGGGTATAAATTGAATATGGGCAAGAGTGAGGTGTTTGCGATCCAGGCGAGGGGACTGTAATAATGTGTGTATAGGCAAGCTAGTGAAGGGTTAATTATTATATCTCTGTGTAATTCAAACACTAGAGGGCACCACCATTTCTCTGTATAGAAATCAGATCTCAGGGAATGCTGGGTAGTTAGTGAAGGAGAAAGTCTGAGAACAGCACTACGAGCAGATTAGATTAGAGAGCGTTAACACAAGGATATTATTAGTGACTACTAGATTATTGATTACTGCTAAACAGATTCAATATTACTTTATTATTAACTGCAGCTCAGTAGCGTGTGCGACTTCATTTAATTAATCGTCATACAATAAATTTGTTTTATTTCAAAATAATGATTGGTGGATTCTTTGTCATCAACTGAACGGACCATTCTAGAACAAAAGACAAAGAACATGACTTATTACCACCAATATAACAGGGGCAGGAGAAGCGGTTTGTGGAGATGGGATGGGTTGGTGGGAGAGAGCCTTCGGTATTTGGGTATCCGGGTGGTGTGGGAGTGGGAGCAGCTGCACAAGCTGAATTTGGGTCGGCTGCTAGAACAGATGAGGAGGGACTTTCAGAGTTGGGATGCGCTCCCGTTGAGCTGGCTCTTCCGAATTTTGTAAATTATTATTGGGCGGCGAATACAGCAATGGTCAGGAGGTGGGTAGTGATGGAGCGGTTGGTTTGGGAGCAGGTGGGGGCGGCCTGATGTAGGGACAGGGTTTGGGGGGCACTGTTAACGGACGCTCAGCCGTTCTCGCCGGCTCGGTACCCCACAGGCCCGGTAGTAGTGGCAGCCCTGAGGGTGTGGGGACAGTGGAGGCAGCACATGGGACTGGAAGGAGTGTGAGCGTGGGCACCGATATGTCACCGGTTCGCTCTGGGTGGGGGGGGGGGGGGCTAGATGTGGGGTCCGGAGGTGGCAGAGGGCGGGGATCGAGAGATTTGGAGATCTTTTTACTGATGAGGGCTTCCCGAGCCTGGAGGAGCTGGAGGAGGAGTTTGAGTTACCGGGGGGGAGTTTGTAGGCGTGGCCAGGTGGTGGTGAAGAGAGCGTGGTGTGGTGTAGGGGTGGGGTGGGGGTGGTGAGTGTGGTCAAGGGGGTGAGGACGGGGGTGTTGTGGACGTGGCCAGGGGGTGGTGAAGGGGGTGTGGGGTGGGGTGGCCCACTGACCAGGTCCAGTGCCCACTGTTCCACTGCGGTGAGAGGCCGCAGGTCCGGCAGTCCCCCTCGTTTTTGCCCCACTCTCTGCAGTGATGCTCCGCCTTCTCCTGGGGGTCTGGGGGGGAGATGCAGTGTTAGACAGTCAGACACATGCGGCATAGGGGGTGGGCAACTGGTGACCACGGCACCCGGCCATGGCGGCCGGTATGGCTGCCGGAATGTGGTGCAGGTGGGGGGGGGGGTTCGGCCGCCCCTGGGTATGGAGGGGGTGTGGGACGGAGGTTAGTACCAGGGCACAGTGCTTCCTACTCACCCTGCCCCCTTAGGAGGTCGTGCAGCATCTTACTGCACCGCTGGCCGGTCCTGTCAGTGGAGGTCCCTGAGGTGGAGGTCCCTGCGGTGGAGGTCCCGGCGGTGGAGGTCCCTGCGGTGGAGGTCCCTGTGGTGGAGGTCCCTGCGGTGGAGGTCCCTGCGGTGGAGGCCCCGGCGGTGGAGGCCCCGGCGGTGGAGGCCCCTGAGGTGGAGGTCCTGGCGGTGGAGGTCCCTGAGGTGGAGGTCCCTGAGGTGGAGGTCCCTGAGGTGGAGGTCCCTGCGGTGGAGGTCCCGGCGGTGGAGGTCCCGGCGGTGGAGGTCCCGGCGGTGGAGGTCCTGGCGGTGGAGGTCCTGGCGGTGGAGGTCCTGGCGGTGGAGGTCCCTGCGGTGGAGGTCCCGGCGGTGGAGGTCCCTGCGGTGGAGGTCCCTGCGGTGGAGGTCCCAGCGGTGGAGGTCCCTGCGGTGGAGGTCCCTGCGGTGGAGGTCCCTGCGGTGGAGGTCCCGGCGGTGGAGGTCCCGGCGGTGGAGGTCCCGGCTGTGGAGGTCCCAGCGGTGGAGGTCCCTGCGGTGGAGGTGCCGGCAGTGGAGGTCCCTGCGGTGGAGGTCCCTGCGGTGGAGGTCCCTGCGGTGGAGGTCCCGGCGGTGGAGGTCCTGGCGGTGGAGGTCCCTGAGGTGGAGGTCCCTGAGGTGGAGGTCCCTGCGGTGGAGGTCCCGGTGGTGGAGGTGCCGGCGGTGGAGGTCCCTGCGGTGGTCCCTGCGGTGGAGGTCCCTGAGGTGGAGGTCCCTGCGGTGGAGGTCCCAGTGGTGGAGGTCCCGGTGGTGGAGGTGCCGGCAGTGGAGGTCCCTGCGGTGGAGGTCCCTGCGGTGGAGGTCCCTGCGGTGGAGGTCCCGGCAGTGGATGTCCCTGTGGTGGAGGTCCCTGCGGTGGAGGTCCCTGCAGTGGAGGTGCCTGCGGTGGAGGTCCCTGCGGTGGAGGTCCCTGCGGTGGAGGTCCCTGCGGTGCAGGTCCCTGCGGTGGAGGTCCCGGTGGTGGAGGTCCCTGCGGTGGAGGTGCCTGCGGTGGAGGTCCCGGCGGTGGAGGTGCCGGCGGTGGAGGTCCCTGAGGTGGAGGTCCCTGCGGTGGAGGTCCCTGCGGTGGAGGTCCCTGAGGTGGAGGTCCCTGCGGTGGAGGTCCCTGAGGTGGAACTCCCGGCGGTGGAGGTCCCTGCGGTGGAGGTCCCTGAGGTGGAGGTCCCTGCGGTGGAGGTCCCTGCGGTGGAGGTCCCTGAGGTGGAGGTCCCTGCGGTGGAGGTCCTGGCGGTGGAGGTCCCTGCGGTGCAGGTCCCGGTGGTGGAGGTGCCGGCGGTGGAGGTCCCTGCGGTGGAGGTCCCTGCGGTGGAGGTCCCTGCGGTGGAGGTCCCTGAGGTGGAGGTCCCTGCGGTGGAGGTCCCTGCGGTGGAGGTCCCGGTGGTGGAGGTCCCGGTGGTGGAGGTCCCTGAGGTGGAGGTCCCTGCGGTGGAGGTCCCTGCGGTGGAGGTCCCGGTGGTGGAGGTCCCGGTGGTGGAGGTCCCTGAGGTGGAGGTCCCTGCGGTGGAGGTCCCTGCGGTGGAGGTCCCTGTGGTGGAGGTCCCTGAGGTGGAACTCCCGGCGGTGGAGGTCCCTGCGGTGGAGGTCCCGGTACTGATCCAGCCCTCGGAGATGTGAAGCGGAGAGTCCAGCCCAGACTCTTCACTGCTACAAAACTGCCACCTAGTGTCCCAACTAAGTACTGCCAAAAAACAAAGATAGTAAGACTTGCATTTCCACAGCGCCTGTCAGCTCGTCAGGACATCCCAAAATGCTTTCAAGCCAACAAAGTGTTGACACTGTTATAAACCCAGCAACATATCTGCACACAGCAAGATCCCACAAATGACAATGTGAAAGTGACCGGATAACCTGAATTCAGATTAGTTGACTCAGGGTAACAGGAAACTGAATAGATCACCCGGCTCTGCTTCACAGTTCGTAAGGTCACAAGATATAGGAGCAGCATTATGCCACTCGGCCCATCGAGTCTGCTCCGCTATTCTATCATGGTTGATATGTTCCTCATCTGCTACCTACATAGTTACAGGCCAAGAGCTGGATTGCGAAATCAGCCAGAGCATCTCCTCCCTAGAACACATGACCCAGGAGCGGGAGTCGGCAATTTAGCCTCCCGAGCCTAAACACTCTCAATGTGATCATGGCTGATCCCATCCTGGCCCCAACTCCACCGTCCTGCCCGTTCTCCATAACCCTTCATCCCATTACCGAGTAAAAATCTATCTAACTCCTCCTTAAATTTACTCACTGTGCCAGCATCCACCGCACTCTGGGGTAGCGAATTCCACAGATTCACAACCCTTTGGGAGAAGTAGCTTCTCCTCAAATCTTTTTTATATTTGCTACCTCTTATTCTAAGACTATGACCTCTCGTTCTAGATGCCCCACAAGAGGAAGCATCCGCTCCACGTCTACTTTATCCAAACCTTGTAGCATTTTGTATACCTCAATTAGATCTCCCCTCATTCTTCTAAACTCGACAGTATCGACCTGAACTGTTCAATCTCTCCTCACACGACAAACCCCTCATCTCTGGAATCAATCTAGTGAACCTCCTCTGAACTGCCCCCAATGCCACTACATCTTTCCGCAAATAAGGGAATCTAAACTGTGCACAATACTCCAAGTGCAGTCTTACCAATGCCTTGTATTGTTGCAACAACACTTCCTTACATTTATACGCAATTCCTTTAGCCATAAATGCCAGCATTCCATTTGCTTTCCTTATTACCTGCTGCACCTGCAATGCTCATTTTCTATAACTCACCCAGATTCCAGATCCCTCTGCACCAGACCACCCTGATGTTTCTCCCCGTCCAGACATAGGAACAGCTTCTTCCCCACAGCTACGAGACTCCTCAATGACTCCCCCTCGGACTGATCTGTTCCCTGTAAGAACACTATTCACGACGCCCTATGCTGCTCTTGCTCATGTATTTGCTTTGTTTGGCCCCTTGTTCCGCACTGTAACCAATCACTATTTGTCAATGTACCATTTGTCAATGTTCTCTGTTGTTTATTCTTTTTTTGTCTACTATGTACGTTCCCTTGTCCACAGAAAAATAATTTTCACTGTACTTCGGTACATGTGACAATCAAATCAAATAAAATCATTTAGATAATAATTGTGGGCAGCACAGTAGTAAAGTGGTTAGCACTGTTGCTTCACAGTGCCAGCGTCCCAGGTTCGATTCCAGGCTTGGGTCACTGTCTGTGCGTAGTCTGCACGTTCTCCCCGTGTCTGCGTGGGTTTCCTCCGGGTGTTCCGCATTTCCCCCCACAAATCCCAAAAGACGTGCTGTTAGGTGAATTGGACATTCTGAATTCTCCCTCTGTGTACCCGAACAGGCGCCTGAATGTGGCGACTAGGGGATTTTCACAGTAACTTCATTACAGTGTTAATGTAAGCCTACTTGTGAGAATAAAGATTTTTTTTTATAACTTCCTTTCCCATTTTTTTGACCAAAATGCATGAATTCACAATTATCCACGTTAAACTCCATCTGCCACATTTTGTCCCACTCTCCGAACCTATCCATATCCATTTGTAAGGTTCTTATTTCCTCATTGCAACTTACTGTCCCGCCTATTTTTGTATCATCTGCGAATTTGGCTAAAAATACACCAATTCCTGTATTCAACTCATTTAGACAGACTATAAATAGATGGGGCACAAAGGCCGATCCCAGTGTTGTGACAGGTTTGCAACTGTCAGAGGGTCAGTACTGAGGGAGTGCCGCACTGTCAGAGAGTCAGTACTGAGGGAGTACCGCACTGTCAGAGGGTCAGTACTGAGGGAGCGCTGCACTGTCAGAGGGTCAGTACTGAGGGAGTGCTGCACTGTCAGAGGGTCAGTACTGAGGGAGTACCGCACTGTCAGAGGGTCAGTACTGAGGGAGCGCTGCACTGTCAGAGGGTCAGTACTGAGGGAGTGCTGCACTGTCAGAGGGTCAGTACTGAGGGAGTGCGGCACTGTCAGAGGGTCAGTACTGAGGGAGTGCTGCACTGTCAGAGGGTCAGTACTGAGGGAGTGCGGCACTGTCAGAGGGTCAGTACTGAGGGAGTGCGGCACTGTCAGAGGGTCAGTACTGAGGGAGTGCTGCACTGTCAGAGGGTCAGTACTGAGGGAGTGCCGCACTGTCAGAGGGTCAGTACTGAGGGAGTGCCGCACTGTCAGAGAGTCAGCACTGTGGGAGTGCTGCACTGTCAGAGGATCAGTACTGAGGGAGTGCCGCACTGTCAGAGGGTCAGTACTGAGGGAGCGCCGCACTGTCAGAGGGTCAGTACTGAGGGAGTGCCGCACTGTCAGAGAGTCAGCACTGTGGGAGTGCTGCACTGTCAGAGGATCAGTACTGAGGGAGTGCCGCACTGTCAGAGGGCCAGTAATGAGGGAATGCCGCACAGTCAGAGGGTCAGTACTGAGGGAGCGCTGCACTGTCAGAGGGTCAGTACTGAGGGAGTGCTGCACTGTCAGAGGGTCAGTAGTGAGGGAGAGTGGCACTGTCAGAGGGTCAGTACTGAGGGAGTGCCGCACTGTCAGAGGGTCAGTACAGAGGGAGTGCCGCACTGTCAGAGGGTCAGTACTGAGGGAGCGCTGCACTGTCAGAGGGTCAGTACTGAGGGACTGCCACACTGTCAGAGGGTCAGTAATGAGGGAGTGCCGCAGTGTCGGAGGGTCAGTACTGAGGGAGTGCCGCACACTCGGAGGGTCAGTACTGAGGGAGTGCTGCACTGTCAGTGGGTCAGTAGTGAGGGAGAGCTGCACTGTTAGAGGGTCAGTACTGAGGGAGTGCCGCACTGTCAGAGGGTCAGTAGTGAGGGAGAGCTGTACTGTCAGAGGGTCAGTACTGAGGGAGTGCTGCACTGTCAGAGGGTCAGTACTGAGGGAGTGCCGCACTGTCAGAGGGTCAGTACCTAGGGAGTGCCGCACTGTCAGAGGGTCAGTACTGAGGGAGTGCGGCACTGTCAGAGGGTCAGTACTGAGGGAGTGCTGCACTGTCAGAGGGTCAGTACTGAAGGAGTGCTGCACTGTCAGTGGGCCAGTACTGAGGGAGTGCCGCACTGTCAGAGGGTCAGTACTGAGGGAGTGCCGCACTGTCAGAGGGTCAGTACTGAGGGAGTGCTGCACTGTCGGATGGTCAGTACTGAGGGAGTGCTGCACTGTCAGAGGGTCAGTACTGAGGGAGTGCTGCACTGTCAGAGGGTCAGTACTGAGGGAGTGCCGCACTGTCAGAGGGTCAGTACTGAGGGAGTGCGGCACTGTCAGAGGGTCAGTACTGAGGGAGTGCTGCACTGTCAGAGGGTCAGTACTGAGGGAGTGCGGCACTGTCAGAGGGTCAGTACTGAGGGAGTGCTGCACTGTCAGAGGGTCAGTACTGAGGGAGTGCCGCACTGTCAGAGGGTCAGTACTGAGGGAGTGCCGCACTGTCAGAGAGTCAGCACTGTGGGAGTGCTGCACTGTCAGAGGATCAGTACTGAGGGAGTGCCGCACTGTCAGAGGGTCAGTACTGAGGGAGCGCCGCACTGTCAGAGGGTCAGTACTGAGGGAGTGCCGCACTGTCAGAGAGTCAGCACTGTGGGAGTGCTGCACTGTCAGAGGATCAGTACTGAGGGAGTGCCGCACTGTCAGAGGGCCAGTAATGAGGGAATGCCGCACAGTCAGAGGGTCAGTACTGAGGGAGCGCTGCACTGTCAGAGGGTCAGTACTGAGGGAGTGCTGCACTGTCAGAGGGTCAGTAGTGAGGGAGAGTGGCACTGTCAGAGGGTCAGTACTGAGGGAGTGCCGCACTGTCAGAGGGTCAGTACAGAGGGAGTGCCGCACTGTCAGAGGGTCAGTACTGAGGGAGCGCTGCACTGTCAGAGGGTCAGTACTGAGGGACTGCCACACTGTCAGAGGGTCAGTAATGAGGGAGTGCCGCAGTGTCGGAGGGTCAGTACTGAGAGAGTGCCGCACACTCGGAGGGTCAGTACTGAGGGAGTGCTGCACTGTCAGTGGGTCAGTAGTGAGGGAGAGCTGCACTGTTAGAGGGTCAGTACTGAGGGGGTGCCGCACTGTCAGAGGGTCAGTAGTGAGGGAGAGCTGTACTGTCAGAGGGTCAGTACTGAGGGAGTGCTGCACTGTCAGAGGGTCAGTACTGAGGGAGTGCCGCACTGTCAGAGGGTCAGTACCTAGGGAGTGCCGCACTGTCAGAGGGTCAGTACTGAGGGAGTGCGGCACTGTCAGAGGGTCAGTACTGAGGGAGTGCTGCACTGTCAGAGGGTCAGTACTGAAGGAGTGCTGCACTGTCAGTGGGCCAGTACTGAGGGAGTGCCGCACTGTCAGAGGGTCAGTACTGAGGGAGTGCCGCACTGTCAGAGGGTCAGTACTGAGGGAGTGCTGCACTGTCGGATGGTCAGTACTGAGGGAGTGCTGCACTGTCAGAGGGTCAGTACTGAGGGAGTGCTGCACTGTCAGAGGGTCAGTACTGAGGGAGTGCCGCACTGTCAGAGGGTCAGTACTGAGGGAGTGCCACACTGTCAGAGGGTCAGTACTGAGGGAGTGCCGCACTGTCAGAGGGTCAGTACTGAGGGAGTGTGGCACTGTCAGAGGGTCAGTACTGAGGGAGTGCTGCACTGTCAGAGGGTCAGTACTGAGGGAGTGCTGCACTGTCAGAGGGTCAGTACTCAGGGAGTGCTGCACTGTCAGAGGGTCAGTACTGAGGGAGTGCTGCACTGTCAGAGGGTCAGTAATGAGGGAGTGCCGCACTGTCAGTGGGTCAGTACTGAGGGAGTGCTGCACTGTCAGAGGGTCAGTATTGAGGGAGTGTCGCACTGTTAGAGGGTCAGTACTGAGGGAGTGTCCCACTGTCAGAGGGTCAGTACTGAGGGAGTGCTGCACCGTCAGAGGGTCAGTACTGAGGGAGTGCCGCACTGTCAGAGGGTCAGTAGTGAGGGAGAGCTGCACTGTCAGAGGGTCAGTACTGAGGGAGTGCTGCACTGTCAGAGGGTCAGTAGTGAGGGAGAGTGGCATTGTCAGAGGGTCAGTACTGAGGGAGTGCTGCACTGTCAGAGGGTCAGTACTGAGGGAGTGCCGCACTGTCAGAGGGTCAGTAGTGAGGGAGTGCCGCACTGTCAGAGAGTCAGCACTGTGGGAGTGCTGCACTGTCAGAGGATCAGTACTGAGGGAGTGCCGCACTGTCAGAGGGTCAGTACTGAGGGAGCGCCGCACTGTCAGAGGGTCAGTACTGAGGGAGTGCCGCACTGTCAGAGAGTCAGCACTGTGGGAGTGCTGCACTGTCAGAGGATCAGTACTGAGGGAGTGCCGCACTGTCAGAGGGCCAGTAATGAGGGAATGCCGCACTGTCAGAGAGTCAGTACTGAGGGAGCGCTGCACTGTCAGAGGGTCAGTACTGAGGGAGTGCTGCACTGTCAGAGGGTCAGTAGTGAGGGAGAGTGGCACTGTCAGAGGGTCAGTACTGAGGGAGTGCCGCACTGTCAGAGGGTCAGTACTGAGGGAGTGCCGCACTGTCAGAGGGTCAGTACTGAGGGAGCGCTGCACTGTCAGAGGGTCAGTACTGAGGGACTGCCACACTGTCAGAGGGTCAGTACTGAGGGAGTGCTGCACTGTCAGTGGGCCAGTACTGAGGGAGTGCCGCACTGTCAGAGGGTCAGTACTGAGGGAGTGCCGCACTGTCAGAGGGTCAGTACTGAGGGAGTGCTGCACTGTCGGATGGTCAGTACTGAGGGAGTGCTGCACTGTCAGAGGGTCAGTACTGAGGGAGTGCTGCACTGTCAGAGGGTCAGTACTGAGGGAGTGCCGCACTGTCAGAGGGTCAGTACTGAGGGAGTGCCACACTGTCAGAGGGTCAGTACTGAGGGAGTGCCGCACTGTCAGAGGGTCAGTACTGAGGGAGTGTGGCACTGTCAGAGGGTCAGTACTGAGGGAGTGCTGCACTGTCAAAGGGTCAGTACTGAGGGAGTGCTGCACTGTCAGAGGGTCAGTACTCAGGGAGTGCTGCACTGTCAGAGGGTCAGTACTGAGGGAGTGCTGCACTGTCAGAGGGTCAGTAATGAGGGAGTGCCGCACTGTCAGTGGGTCAGTACTGAGGGAGTGCTGCACTGTCAGAGGGTCAGTATTGAGGGAGTGTCGCACTGTTAGAGGGTCAGTACTGAGGGAGTGTCCCACTGTCAGAGGGTCAGTACTGAGGGAGTGCTGCACCGTCAGAGGGTCAGTACTGAGGGAGTGCCGCACTGTCAAAGGGTCAGTACTGAGGGAGTGCCGCACTGTCAGAGGGTCAGTAGTGAGGGAGAGCTGCACTGTCAGAGGGTCAGTACTGAGGGAGTGCTGCACTGTCAGAGGGTCAGTAGTGAGGGAGAGTGGCATTGTCAGAGGGTCAGTACTGAGGGAGTGCTGCACTGTCAGAGGGTCAGTACTGAGGGAGTGCCGCACTGTCAGAGGGTCAGTACTGAGGGAGTGCCACACTGTCAGAGGGTCAGTACTGAGGGACTGCCACACTGTCAGAGGGTCAGTACTGAGGGACTGCCACACTGTCAGAGGGTCAGTAGTGAGGGAGAGTGGCATTGTCAGAGGGTCAGTACTGAGGGAGTGCTGCACTGTCAGAGGGTCAGTACTGAGGGAGTGCCGCACTGTCAGAGGGTCAGTACTGAGGGAGTGCCACACTGTCAGAGGGTCAGTACTGAGGGACTGCCACACTGTCAGAGGGCCAGTACTGAGGGTGTGCTGCACTGTCAGAGGGTCAGTACTGAGGGAGTGCTGCACTGTCGGAGGGTCAGTACTGAGGGAGCGCTGCACTGTCAGAGGGTCAGTAATGAGGGAGAGCTGCACTGTCAGAGGGTCAGTACTGAGGGAGTGCTGCACTGTCAGAGGGTCAGTACTGAGGGAGTGCTGCACTATCAGAGGGTCAGTACTGAGGGAGTACCGCACTGTCAGAGGGTCAGTACTGAGGGAGTGCCGCACTGTCAGAGGGTCAGTACTGAGGGAGTGCTGCACTGTCAGAGGGTCAGTACTGAGGGAGTGCCGCACTTTCAGAGGGTCAGTACTGAGGGAGTGCTGCACTGTCAGAGGGTCAGTACTGAGGGAGTGCTGCACTGTCAGAGGGTCAGTACTGAGGGAGTGCTGCACTGTCGGAGGGTCTTCTGTTTATTCTTCCATGGGAGGTGGGTGTCACCGGAGAAGCCAGCGTTTGTTCCTCATCCCTAATTCACCTTGAACCCAGCAGCTCACTGTACCATTCCTGAGGGCAGTTAGATGTCAACCACATTGCTGCCCTGAACCGCCTCTGTACACAAAGCTAGCTTTGCCAAAGCACAAATTACCCAGGAAGAAGTTGTTTACTTGGGTCAGAAAATTTCCAAACACAAAAGGGAACTTACTCAGGACAGAATGGCTGCCATCAAAGCAGCTAAAGAACCCTCAACTGTACAGGAAGTCAGATCTTTCTTGGGACTCTGTAATTTAACAGAAATTGGATTGATTCTTATACTCAGTTGTGCCAGCCATTAAATGATCTTTTAAAAGGAAAAAGAAAATCAAAAGATCCAGTTAAACTCAATTCAGAACAGAAACAATCATTTCTGAACTTGAAAAAGGTCCTGTGTTCAGCGCCAGCCTTAGGTATTCCAACAACAACGGAAAACCTTTTACCGTGTTTGTTCATGAAAGAGATGATTATATGACTGCAGTACTAGCTCAAGAACATGGTGACCAGTTAAGACCAGTTGGGTACTATTCCCTTAAACTTGACAATGTGGCACTAGCATTTGGCAGTTGTTTACGAGCCATGGAAGCCACATGTCGAGCTGTAATGGCAACATCAGGGCTTGTCCTGGACCAAATGTTAATCATTAAATGTCCACATTCAGTCCACTCTCTACTATCCATGAACAGAGTGTCACAAGTTACATCAGCTAGATGGACTAGATGGACAGCAGTTTTGGAAGCTCCCAACCTATATTTTCACAAAGCCAGTCCTGTAAACCCATCACCTTTGCTCCCGCTTCCCGAGGAACCAGGGGAGGGAGAGAGAGAAGGGCATGACTGTGTGAAAATAATAGAGGAAATGGAAGAAATACGCTTAGTAGAAGAAGAGCCACTACAGAACCCAGATTTAATCCTATTCACTGATGGTTCCTCTTTTATTGACAAGGGTATCAGGAAAGCTGGGTGGGCAGTCACAAGCTCATATGAAGTATTAGCTGAATGAAATTTGCCCCCAGCTACATCAGCTCAGCAGGCCGAACTAAAGGCACCAATAGAAGCATGTCATATGGCAAGAGATAAAACTGCTAACATCTATACTGACTCCAGATATGGTTTTGGAGTAGCACATGATTTTGGACATCTGTGGAGAAAAAGAGGATTTTTCACAACAGCAGGTGCACCTATCCAAAATGGAAAGGAAGTACGAGATCTTCTGGAAGCTGTGACCTTGCAAAAAGAAGTATCAGTTCTAAACTGTAAAGCCCATACTCATAAGGACACTATGGAAGCAAGAGGAAATGCTCTTGCGGGCCAAGCAGCAAGGGAAGCTGCCGCCCCTTGTGCCTCTCATTGGCATCAGGAATCAAGTCACATTTACAAATTGGGAGTAACCACCTTAGTACATGATTTACGTGAAATACAGGATGTTTGCACAAGAGAAGAAAAATGGAAATGGTTAGAATCAGGTATTCAACCGTATGATGATGAAATTTGGAGAGAAGTTCAAACTTGTAAACCAGTCGCACCGCAATCACTAATGCCCTTCTTAGCTCAACAAATTCATTCATGGGGACACATATCACCTCAACAAATGATGGATCGATTCCATAGAAGTTGGTGTGGTAAAGGATTCAAAAAACATGCACAGCAAACCATTGTGTAATCTGTCAAAAGAATAACTTGGGTCCTATAACATCAATGCCTCAATTAAGAGCTCCTGCTCCCGCAGGTCCACTCCAGGATATACAGGTAGATTACATCACTCTTCCTAAATGTCAACAGTACAATGACGTCCTTGTAATAGTGGATAAATTCTCCAGATGGATGGAAGCTGCTCCAGCTAGAAGAGGGACAGCTGCCCATACAGCCAAAGTGCTATGCAAAGACTTTATTCCCAGATGGGGAGTACCAGCTAGCATTGACTCCGACATTGGATCCCACTTCACAGGTGCTGTTTGTAAGGAAGTCTGTAAACTACTAAACATCAGCATACAAAATGATCAGAGGGTTAGATAGGGTGGACAGCGAGAACCTTCTCCCGCGGATGGAGGTGGCTAGCACGAGGGGACATAGCCTTAAATTGAGGGGTAATAGATATAGGACAGAGGTCAGAGGTGGGTTTTTTACGCAAAGAGTGGTGAGGCCGTGGAATGCCCTACCTGCAACAGTAGTGAACTCGCCAACATTGAGGGCATTTAAAAATTTATTGGATAAGCATATGGATGATAAGGGCATAGTGTAGGTTAGATGGCCTTTAGTTTTTTTTTCTCCATGTCGGTGCAACATCGAGGGCCGAAGGGCCTGTACTGCGCTGTATCGTTCTATGTTCTATGTTCTATTAACTGGAATTTACACTGTCCTTATCATCCACAATCGTCAGGACAAGTGGAATGTGTGAATCGAACTTTGAAAAAAAGACTGTCTAAATACACCCAGGTAGGCATGAATTGGGTCCAAGCTTTGCCAATAGTATTATGCAGCATTAGAGCAACACCAAACAGAACAACAGGCCTGAGTCCTTTTGAAATCATCACAGGCAGACCAATGTCTCTGCCAGGAACTATTGACTTGCGGAAAGCAGACTGTCATTTAATGAGTGATGCTTTGCTGTCTTACTGCCAAAATCTAACAAATGCTGTCAGTTCTGCTTCTCAACAGGTGTTAGCTGCGTGGGGCGATCCTCTGGAAGGTGGGCACGACCTGGTGCCCGGTGAAGAAGTGTACGTCAAAAAGCTGCAAAAGGAACCCTTAGGATCGAAGTAGGAAGATCCTTTCGTAATCCTTCTCACCACCCAATCCTCTGTGAAGTTAAAAGGAAAGAAAAGTTGAATTCACACATCGCACGTGATGCACGCATACAAATATTGAGATCTGTAAAATGTTTATCGCAATTTTAATTTACAGTTATTTGATTGGCCTTGTAAATGTTATACCAGATCTGAATAAGAACACATTCCTTCACACATCTAAAGTATATGCTAAAAATTTCAACATTTCCAATTGTTGGGTATGCATTGCAACCCCTACTAACTCAGGGGAGGGTATTCCCTTTCTAACTATTCCCTTTAATGCTTCAGAAACAGCAGAATGGTACATCTATCAAAGTGTCCCTCGCTCTGTAGAGGTCCGTTCTGGAGCATATTCATGTGAAAAAGGAAGGTACAAGATTTATTTACAAAAATTTATTAACTTATGGAAATCTGCAGGCTGTCCACTAAGCACCTTTTCAGGATGGCACCAATTTAAATATAACCCTAACCAAAAACCTCAACATCTTAACCTCCCAACTAATATTAAACAAAAAGGATCAACTTGCCTCATCAGTGAGAACCCTAAAGAGGTACAAATGGGTAATAGTGTTTGTACTAATTATGTAGATGTTAACACAGCTTATAAATGTAATTATTTACAAAGAGTTATACGGTCCTCAAGAATAACAGGCATACCTAACCTCAAAAATAATAAAACATTCTCAGATCAGTGGTTCTTAGAAGATATTTACTTATATTCTGCTTATAATGGAACTTATTTGATTTGTGATGATAAAGCATATCCCTGGCTCCCACAATACTGGTCAGGATCTTGCTATTTAGGATATATTGCACCTGCTATCTGTCATCTTCCTCATTTCCCTTATGTTTCAGAACCAGCTGCTCGAAGAAATAAACGTTCCATAACCTTACAAGATGCAATTTATGCTAGAATTATTCATTTCTATTGGGAAATAAGGATGGGCAATGAATTGAATAAAATAACGACCATCATACAAAACGTAGCCGATTACACCGGCCTGCCCTAGATAAAATTTCTAACAAAATGCGAGCAATACGAACCGTGACATTACAAAATCGAATGGCACTTGACTATGTGCTGGCCGAAAAGGTGGCACATTGGTGCAGAATGTTGCACTTTCATTCCCAATAATTCAAAAGAAGTTAAAGATCTGGCATTACATATCCAAAAAGAAATCAAGAAACTTGATCCACCCCAAGTTATCTCTCTCTGGGATAAAATTTGCGGGTGGCTGGGACACACTGGAATATCCACAATAAGAATAATCCTATTCTCCTGTGTAGCTGGATTCATCACTTACATAACAGACCAATGCGCTAAGTGCATCAAAGAACTATTCGCTAAATACAGGGCACCAAATATCAGAATAATTCATGCTAACCCCACTGCACCACCATTGGATGAAGTTCAAATTAGATATTATTGTTAAAATGTTACTAATCAATCAATTATTTGACTGTATTATTAATATATTGTATAATTTATTACTACTGAATCAGTTGTATCAAATTTTATTAATTTATTAATTTTATTTTATAATAATGATTCTTTAAGAATTATAATGATTATTGCTGAAATGCCTGTAATGCAATGCTTATCCACTCTATTGTTTAAAACTGCAATGACAATATGAATGAGTTATTCTTTGCGCTTTTACCTATCCTATAGCATTAATGGTGTCATTTATCTTATTGTGATATTATCTCAACTTATTCTTTCAATTTATCAAAAGGGCCGACTGTAGAAGCCAGCTATTTTCTGTAGGTATAAGTGATAGGTAAAAGATAGCTATTTAGCATTAAGCCCCAGTCAATTAAATACCATTTTAAAACTCACTCATAACCTCAGGTCATTTCAAAACACACATTCAGCATTTCAAAACATAGCTTCAACAGAACACAGCATTATAGATTAAAAACAACATTCCTATGCAGCTCACAAGATAAAGTAACCCAAAGCAAGCTCCATGGCAACAGCATAGAGACCGTTGTACTAACAAGCAAGTCAGCAAGAAACTGGTTTAAGTTGTGTGCAACAAGGAAGCCGAATCACATTCCATCGCTCATACAAGAATACATTTAAGTTAATGTTGCACATTACAGACAGATAGCTAACCATCAAATCAAATTTATTTGATTCTAACCCAAAGCAATTAGGATTACATAGGGGTATAGCTAGATGGCTAAAGACTGATATGATTTAGTATAACCATGATGGATCTACGGCCATGTCTTATTTCATGAACCATCTGTACTTTGACTTAACTATCTGCTGTCTCTCTGTTTTTCATATTTCACTTTCTGACTTTGACTTTTGAAGTTTTGCAAGCTGTTTGCCATAAGCAAGAAAATCATTTCTGTATTACTTGAAAGTTGAATTGTCTACAAGATTGCTTCTATTGAGTCCTTTGCTAGCTGGACTTATTAGAGAATAAGACTTTAAATGATTCTCAATTATAATCAATAGAGACAAATAAAACAGATTCTCATTTGCACCCGAGAAGTTTTAACTCAAATTTCTACTGAGTTTTAGTGATCTCAAAGTGCCGTTAAATCCGCATGGTAGATCTCACAGGGTTTGGAGTCACATACAGACATGACATGGAAAAGAAGGCAGATTTCCCCTCTCGATAGGATGTGGGTACCATTATTGAGACTTTCACTTCCAGCTTTATTAAGTTAATTTAAATGTCACAGCTGCTGTGGTGAGATTTGTGTTCCTGTCCCCAGATATTAGCCCTGGGCCTGCAGATTATCAGAATGCTACCGTCTTGCTGTCTGTCATTCTAACATTTTGATAATGCTACTTTCCTGAAATTCTGGCAACTATTTGAAATTAAACTCTACTGCATGGGTTTCCCAGGGTTCAGGAAACCCGACCTCAGAGGATCCAGCAGGTAAGTGGTCTTTACAGCACTTTGTGTGGGACAAGAGGGGGAGGAGCGTTCCTCTGCCCCTCCTCCAAATCCACAATCTTTCCTGCATCTCTCGCTCCTGAATACCTTCAATAACCCCAGTTTTTCACACTGTCTCTGTCTGCCACAGGCACTCCTGCCCAGTCAATCTGGCCAATTAGTGGGCAGGAAAAAGAGTTTTTTCAAAATTATAACGTGGTCCTCCTGCTCAATCCCCCCCACCCCCACCTTCCTTGTAAATTTACATTTACGTCCCTTATCATCCTGACTTTCAAATATATCACTGTTCTTCCACTCTGACTGGACCTAAATCCTGGAACTCCCTCCCTAACAGCACCGTGGGTGTACCTACACCACATGGACTGCAACGATTCAAGAAGGGGCGGCTCACTCCAACCTTCTCAAGGGCAATTTAAGATCTGTAATAAATCCAGGCCTCGCCACTAACTCCCACATCCAATGAAATACATTTTATAATCTCACCAGAAGCCTGTCTTCCTGGGATTTCCAGGTTTTCCCTGACTGCTTCCCACTCCATCCCTATGAATATTCAGAGTGCTGTCTCCACTTTGCTCCCTTTCCTTCCCCAGCCTAAATTCCACCTGCTCCTGGCTTTCCTTTGCAAAGTGATCCGAAATGCATTTATTTATGCAGCAGGACCAATATATCAATGCAAAGCGAGGAGTAATCACTGATCAAATCATTACGGTGATGTTAAAACACAATATTCTGTATTCTGGTCCATATTTCCAACCTGCCTTTAAAATGTATGTTCAGCACATCTGTAGTGGTAACGGAGGTGGAGGTGGGGGCAAGGGTACATTTCCTGTGTGTTGTTAAGGTGGTGAATTTTGATAATGACTGCCCTGAGGAACCAGCTGCTAAATGTGGAAACAGAGGAAATGTCAGCAATCCATCTGTTAATGTTTTGACAGATTGGGTTTGTGACGATAAGAGAACTCACAACATTCAAACATTATGTCCGAGTCCCTCATTCAACATTGACTGTCTCAGCAACATTTACCAAATCGTGGAGCCATTGGCAACAGGGCACAAGTTGAATTTCTGATAAGCACACGTTTGGTTAATAGCAATAAACTTTTTCTTGTCATATATTACTTCCATTTCAAAGGCTGAGCAGAATTAGGCCACTCGGCCCATCGAGTCTGCTCCGCCATTCAATCATGGCTGATATTTTCTCATCCCCATTCTCCTGCCTTCTCCCCATAACGCCTGATCCCCTTATTAATCAAGAACCTATCTATTTCTGTCTTTAAGACACTCAGTGATTTGGCCTCCACAGCCTTCTGCGGGAAAGAGTTCCACAGATTCACCACCCTCTGGCTGAAGAAATTCCTCCACATCTCTGTTTTAAAGGATCGTCCCTTTAGTCTGAAATGGTGACCTCTGCTTCCAGCTTTTCCGACAAGCGGAAACATCCTCTCCACGTCCACTCTATCCAGGCCTCGCAGTATCCTGTAAGTTTCAATAAGATCCCCCCCTCATCCTTCTAAACTCCAACGAGTACACACCCAGAGTCCTCAACCGTTCATCATACGACAAGCTCTTCATTCCAGGGATCATTCTTGTGAACCTCCTCTGGACCCTTTCCAAGGCCCCAGCACATCCTTCCTTAGATACGGGGCCCAAAACTGCTCACGATACTCCAAATGGGGTCTGACCAGAGCCTTATACAGCCTCAGAAGTACATCCCTGGTCTTGTATTCTAGCCCTCTTGACATGAATGCTAACATTGCATTTGCCTTCCTAACTGCCAACAGAACCTGCACATTAACCTTAAGAGAATCGTGAACAAGGACTCCCAAGACCCTTTGTGCTTCTGATTTCCTAAGCATTTCCCCATTTAGAAATAGTCTATGCCTCCATTCCTCCTTCCAAAGTGCATAACCTCACACTTTTCCACTTTGTATTCCATCTGCCACTTCTTTGCCCACACATATTTAACTGAGTTGTTACCTGGATCATGCCCAGCGAGGACGTGATCCAGACCACACCGGCTGCAGTGGGTGCCGTGGGTCAGGTGACTGACATGCACAGCACATGTTTGCACCTGGCACAATGTCCAATGCGGGCCTCTCCTGCAATGCCCTCAACACAACGGGGTTGATGCCGGGCGTGACGCAGGAGGAAAAATTGCACCTGTAGATACTGTTGCAATGGAAACACAAACAGCAATATTTTAATGATCTGGTATTCTGTATTTGTGATATTAATTGATGGATATATCAGGGAGATCTCCCCTGGTCCTCTCTGAAATAATGTTGTGAGATCTTTTACCTGAGATCTTCTGAGAAAGAGGACAGTCAAGGTTCAGAGGAGATTTAACAGAGGTGCTTCAAATTATGAGGGGTGTTCATAGACTGGGCAGCATAGTAGCACAGTGGTTAGCACAGTTGCTTCAGAGCCCCAGGGTCCCAGGTTCGATTCCCCTCTTGGGTCAGTGTCTGTGCGGAGTCTGCACGTTCTCCCCATGTCTGTTGCCCCCAGTGGAGGTGGTGGGGGGTGCAGTTCCTGCTCTTCTCCCCAGTGGAGTCAGTGTGGCGCAGTTCCGGCTGTTACTCCCAGGGGGAGGCAGAGGGTGTGCACTTCCTGCTGTTGCCCCCAGGGGGAGGCTGTGGGGGTGTAGTTCCTGCTGTTGTACCCAAGAGGAGGCAGTGGAGGATGCAGTTTCCTCTGTTACCCCCAGGGGAAGGCAATGGAGATGCAGTTCCTCATGTTTTCCCCAGTGGAGGCAATGGAGTGCAATTCCCACTGTTGCACTCAGGGGGAGGCAGTGGGGGTGCAGTTCCCTGTGTTGCCCCCAGGGGGAGGCAGTGGGGTTGTAGTTCCTCCTTTTGCCCCCAGGGAGGAAGTGGGGGTGCAGTTCTCGCTGTTAACCCCAGGGAGAGCCAGTTGGATGCAGTTCCTTATATTGTCCCGAGGGCGAAGCAGTGGGGTGCAGTTCCTCCTGCTGCCCCCAGGGGGAGGCAGTGGGGGTGCAGTACCCGGTGTTACCACCAGGGGGAGGCAGTGGGTTGGATTTTCCTGTGCAGAACTCAGGGGGAGGCAGTGGGGTGTAGTTCCTGCTACTGCCCCAGGGGGAGGCGGTGGGGTGCAGTTCCTCCTGTTACCCCCAGGGGGAGGCAGTAAAGGTGCAGTTCCTCCTGTTTCCCCCAGTGGAGGCAATGGGGGATGCAGTTCCACTGCTGCCCACAGGGGGAGGCAGTGGGGATTCAGTTCTTGCTGTTGCCCCCACAGGGGGAGGCAGTGGGGTGCATTTCCCTCTGTTGCCCCAAAGGGAAGGCAGTGGGGTGCAGTTCCCTGTGTTGCCCCCAGGGGGAGGCAGTGTGGTGCAGTTCCTCCTTTTACCCCCAGGGGGAGGCAATGGGGTTGCAGTTCCTCCTGTTACTCCCAGGGGGAAGCAGTGGGGTGCAGTACCTCCTGTTACTCCCAGGGTGAAGCAGTGGGGTGCAGTACCTCCTGCACCCCAAGGGAAGGCAATGGAGGGTGCAGCTCCTCCTACTGTCCCCAGGGGAGGCAGTGTGGTGCAGTTCCTCCTGTTGCTCCCAGAGAGAGACAGTGGGGTGCAATTCCTGCTGTTGCCCCCAGGGGTGAGACAGTGGGGCGTGCAGTTTCGGTTATTGCCCCCAGGTGGAGACAGTGGGGGTGCAGTTTTGGCCGTTGCTACCAGGGGGATGCAGTGGGTGCAGTTCCCTGTGCAGCCCCCAGGGGGAGGCAGTGGGTGCAGTTCCCTGTGTTACCCCCCGGGGGAGGCAGTGCGGATGCAGTTCCCTGTCCAGCCCCCAGGGGGAGGCAGTGGAGCTGCAATTCCCTGTGCAGCCCTCAGGGGGAGGAAGTGGGGTGTAGTGCCTCCTGCTGACCCCAGGCGGAGGCAATGGGGTGCAGTTTCCTCTGTTGCACACAGGGAGAGGCAGTGGGGATGCTGTTCCCACTATTGCCCCCAGGGGGAGGCAGTGGGGGTGCAGTTCTTGCTGCTGCCCCCGGGCGGGGGGGGGGGTGGAGGCAGTGGGGTGCAGTTCCCCCGTAACTCGCAGCGGGGAGCAGTGGGGTGCAGTACCTCCTACTGCCCACAAGGGAGGCTATGTGGGTGCAGTTCCTCTTGTTGCCCCCAGGGAGAGGCAGTGGGGTGCAATTCCTCCTACCGCCCCCAGGGGTAGGCAGTGGAGTGCAGTTCCTCCTGTCACCTCCAGTGGAAGGCAGTGGGTTGCAGTTCCTCGGGCTGCCCCCAGGGGGAGACAGTGGGGTGCAGTTCCTGCTGTTGCCCCCAGGGGGAGACAGTGGGCATGCAGTTCCGGCCATTGCTCCCAGGGGGAGACAGTGGGGTGCAGTACCTCCTGCTGCCCCCAAGGGGAGGCAGTGGCGGTGCAGTATGTCCTGCTGCCCCCAGGGGGTGGCATTGGGGGTGCAGTTCCTCCTGCAGCCCCAAGGGGGACGCAGTGGGGCTGCAATTCCCTCTGTTGCTACCAGGGAGAGGCAGTGTTGGTGCAGTACCATGTGTTACCCCCCCCCCCCCCGCTCCCCAGGGGGAGGCAGTGGGGGTGCAGTTCCTCCTGTTGACCCCGGGGAGGCAGTGAGGGTGCAGTTCCTTGTGCAGCCGCTAGGGGGACGCAGGGGGGTCTGCAATTCCCTGTGCAGCCCACAGTGGGAAGCAGTGGGATGCAGTACCTCCTGCTGCCCCCAGGGGGAGGCATTGGGGTGCAGTTCCTCCTGCAGCCCCAAGGGGGACGCAGTGGGGCTGCAATTCCCTGTGCAGCCCACAGTGGGAAGCAGTGGGGTGCAGTACCTCCTGCTGCCCGCAGGTGGAGGCAGTGTGGGTGCAGTTCCCTCTGTTGCCACCAGGGAGAGGCAGTGTGGGTGCAGTACCATGTGTTACCCCCCCCCCCCCACCGCAGGGGGAGGCAGTGGGGGTGCAGTTCCTCCTGTTGTCCCCGGGGGAGGCAGTGAGGGTGCAGTTCCTTGGTCAGTCGCTAGGGGGCGCAGGGGGCCTGCAATTCCCTGTGCGGCCCGCAGGGGGAGGCAGTGGGGTGCAGTACCTCCTCCTGCCCCCAGGCAGAGGCAGTGGTGTGCAGTTCCCTCTGTTGCACCCAGGGGGAGGCAGTGGGTGTGCATTTCACTGTGTTGCCCAATGGAGCGACAGTGGGGATGCAGTCCCAGTGTTGCCCCCAGGGGGAGACAGTAGACAATCAGTTCCGGCCATTGCCCCCAGGAGGAGACAGTAGGGTGCAGTTCCCTGAGCAGACCCCCGGGGGTGTCAGTGGGGCTGCAATTCCCTGTGTCACACCCCCCAGGGGGAGGCAGTGGGGCTGCAATTCCCTGTGTTGTCCCAGGAGGAGACAGTTCGGGTGCAGTATCCTGTGTTACCCCCAGAGGGAGGCAGTGGGGTGCAGTATCCTGTGTTACCCCAGGGGGAGGCAATGCGGGTGCAGTATCCTGTGTTACCCCCAGAGGGAGGCAGTGGGGTGCAGTTCCCTCTGTAGCTCTCAGGGGAAGGCAGTGGGGATGCAGATCCCTGTGTTGCACCCAGGGGGAGGCAGTGGGGGTGCAGTTCTCGCTTTTAACCCCGGCGGAGTCAGTAGTATGCAGTTCCTCCTATTGCCCTGGGCGGGCAATGGGGTGCAGTCCCTCCTGCTGTCCAGAGGGGGAGGCAGTGGGGGTGCGGTACACTGTGTTACCCAAAGGGAGAGGAATTGGGGATGCAGTTCCCTGTGCAGCCCTCAGGGGCAGGCTGTGGGGTGATGTTCCTCCTGTTACTACCAGGGGACGGCAGTGAAGGTGCAGTTCCTGCTGTTTCCCCCAGTGGAGGCAGTGGAGAATGCAGTTTCCACTGTTGTCCCCAGGGGGAGGCAGTGAGGTGCAGTTCCCTCTGTTGCCCCCAGGAGGAGGCAGTGGGGGTGCAGTTCCCTCTGTTGCCTCCCGGGGAGGCAGTGCTGTGCAGTTCCCTCTGTTGCCCCCAGGAGGAGGCAGTGGGGGTGCAGTTCCCTCTGTTGCCTCCCGGGGAGGCAGTGCTGTGCAGTTCCCTGTGTTGCCCCCGGGGGGAGGCAGAGGGGTGCAGTACCTCCTGCTGCCCCCAAGGGCAGGCAATGGGGGTGCAGTTCCTCCTGTTGCCCCCAGGGGGAGGCGGTGGGGTGCAGTTCCCACTGTTGCCCCCAGGGGGAGGCGGTGGGGGTATAGTTCCCATTGTTGCCCCCAGGGGGAGGCAGTGGGGTGCAGTACCCGGTGTTATCCCCAGGGGGAGGCAGTGGGTTGCATTTTCCTGTGCCACCCTCAGGGGGAGGCAGTGGGGTGTAGTTCCTGCTACTGCCCCAGGGGGAGGCAGTGGGGTGCAGTTCCTCCTGTTACCCCCAGGGGGAGGCAGTAAAGGTGCAGTTCCTCATGTTTCCCCCAGTGGAGGCAATGGAGTGCAATTTCCACTGTTGCCCTCAGGGGGAGGCAGTGGGGGTGCAGTTCCCTGTGTTGCCCCCAGGGGGAGGCAGTGGGGGTATAGATCCTCCTTTTGCCCCCAGAGAGGAAGTGGGAGTGCAGTTCTCGCTGCTAACCCCAGGGAGAGTCAATTGGATGGAGTTCTTTATATTGCCCCGAGGGCGAAGCAGTGGGGTGCACTTCCTCCTGCTGCCCCCAGGGGGAGGCAGTGGGGGTGCTGTACACGGTGTTACCCCCAGGGGGAGGCAGTGGGTTGCATTTTCCTGTGCAGCCCTCAGGAGGAGGCAGTGGGGTGTAGTTCCTACTACTGCCCCAGGGGGAGACAGTGGGGTGCAGTTCCTCCTGTTACCCCCAGGGGGAGGCAGTAAAGGTGCAGTTCCTCCTGTTTCCCCCAGTGGCGGCAATGGGGGATGCAGTTCCACTGTTGCCCACAGGGGGAGGCAGTGGGGATTCAGTTCTTGCTTTTGCCCCCAGGGGGAGGCAGTGGGGTGCAGTTCCCTCTGTTGCCCCCAAGGGAAGGCAGTGGGGTGCAGTTCCCTGTATTGCCCCCAGGGGGAGGCAGTGGGTTGCAGTTCCTCCTTTTACCCCCAGGGGGAGGCAGTGGGGTTGCAGTTCCTCCTGTTACTCCTAGGGGGAAGCAGTGGGGTGCAGAACCTCCTGTTACTCCCAGGGGGAAGCAGTGGGGTGCAGCACCTCCTGTTACTCCCAGGGGGAAGCAGTGGGGTGCAGTACCTCCTGCTCCCCCAAGGGAAGGCAATGGAGGGTGCAGCTCCTCCTACTGTCCCCAGGGGGAGGCAGTGGGGTGCAATTCCTGCTGTTGCCCCCAGGGGTGAGACAATGGGGCGTGCAGTTTTGGTTATTGTCCCCAGGTGGAGACAGTGGGGGTGCAGTTCTGGCCGTTGCTACCAGGGGGAGGCAGTGGGTTGCCCAGGGGAAGGCAGTGGGGGTGCAGAACCCTGTCTACCCCCCCCCCCCCCCCCCCCCGGAGGAGGCAGTGAGGGTGCAGTTCCCTGTGCAGCCCCCAGGGGGAGGCAGTGGAGCTGCAATTCCCTGTGCAGCCCTCAGGGGGAGGAAGTGGGGTACAATGCCTCCTGCTGACCCCAGGCGGAGGCAGTGGAGTGCAGTTTCCTCTGTTGCACACAGGGAGAGGCAGTGGGGGTGCTGTACCAACTGTTGCCCCCAGGAGGAGGAAGTGGTGGTAGAGTTCTTGCTGCTGCCCCCGGGCGGGGGGGGGGGGGAGGCAGTGGGGTGCAGTTCCCCCGATACTCGAAGCAGGGAGCAGTGGGGTGCAGTACATCCTACTGCCCACAAGGGAGGCTATGGGGGTGCAGTTCCTCTTGTTGCCCCCAGGGAGAGGCAGTGGGGTGCAATTCCTCCTACCGCCCCCAGGGGTAGGCAGTGGAGTGCAGTTCCTCCTGTCACCTCCAGTGGAAGGCAGTGGGTTGCAGTTCCTAGGACTGCCCCCAGGGGGAGGCAGTGGGGTGCAGTTCCTGCTGTTGCCCCCAGGGGGAGACAGTGGGCATGCAGTTCCGGCCATTACTCCCAGGGGGAGACAGTGGGGTGCAGTACCTCCTGCTGCCCCCAGGAGGAGGCAGTGAGGGTTCAGTTCCCTCTGTTTCCACCAGGGAGAGGCAGTGTGGGTGCAGTACCATGCGTTACCCCCCCCCCCCCCCCAGGGCGAGGCAGTTCCTCCTGTTGCCCCCGGGGGAGGCAGTGAAGGTGCAGTTCCTTGTGCAGCCGCTAGGGGGATGCAGGGGGGCTGCAATTCCATGTGCAGCCCTCAGGCAGAGGCAGTGGTGTGCAGTTCCCTCTGTTGCACCCAGGGGGAGGCAGTGGGTGCAGTTCCCTGTGGTGCCCCAGGGGGAGGCAGTGGGTGTGCATTGCACTGTGTTGCCCAATGGAGCGGCATTGGGGGTGCAGTTCCCAGTGTTGCCCCCAGGGGGAGACAGTAGACAATCAGTTCCGGCCATTGCCCCCAGGGGGAGACAGTGGGGTGCAGTACCTCTTGCTGCCCCAAAGGAGAGGCATTGGGGGTGCAGTTCCTCCTGCTGCCCCCAGGGGGAGACAGTGGGGTGCAGTTCCCTTTGTTGCACCCAGGGGGTGTCAGTGGGGTTGCAATTCCCTGTGTTACACCCCCCAGGGAGAGGCAGTGGGGGTGCAGTTCCTCCTGTTGCCCCCGGGAGACGCAGTGAGGGTGCAGTTCCCTGAGCAGCCCCCAGGGGGAGGCAGTGGGGCTGCAATTCCCTGTGCAGCCCTCAGGGGTCGGCAATGAGGTGCAGTACCTCCTGCTGCCCCCAGGTGTAGGAAGTGGGGTGCAGTTCCCTCTGTTGCACCCAGAGGGAGGCAGTGGATGCAGTTACCTGTGTTGCCCCAGGGGGAGGCAGTGGGGGTGCAGTATCCTGTGTTACCCCAGGGGGAGACAGTGCGGGAGCAGTATCCTGTGTTACCCCCAGAGGGAGGCAGTGGGGTGCAGTTCCCTGTGTTGCCCCCAGGGGGAGGCAGTGTGGTGCAGTTCCTCCTTTTACCCCCAGGGGGAGGCAATGGGGTTGCAGTTCCTCCTGTTACTCCCAGGGGGAAGCAGTGGGGTGCAGTACCTCCTGTTACTCCCAGGGTGAAGCAGTGGGGTGCAGTACCTCCTGCACCCCAAGGGAAGGCAATGGAGGGTGCAGCTCCTCCTACTGTCCCCAGGGGAGGCAGTGTGGTGCAGTTCCTCCTGTTGCTCCCAGAGAGAGACAGTGGGGTGCAATTCCTGCTGTTGCCCCCAGGGGTGAGACAGTGGGGCGTGCAGTTTCGGTTATTGCCCCCAGGTGGAGACAGTGGGGGTGCAGTTTTGGCCGTTGCTACCAGGGGGATGCAGTGGGTGCAGTTCCCTGTGCAGCCCCCAGGGGGAGGCAGTGGGTGCAGTTCCCTGTGTTACCCCCCGGGGGAGGCAGTGCGGATGCAGTTCCCTGTCCAGCCCCCAGGGGGAGGCAGTGGAGCTGCAATTCCCTGTGCAGCCCTCAGGGGGAGGAAGTGGGGTGTAGTGCCTCCTGCTGACCCCAGGCGGAGGCAATGGGGTGCAGTTTCCTCTGTTGCACACAGGGAGAGGCAGTGGGGATGCTGTTCCCACTATTGCCCCCAGGGGGAGGCAGTGGGGGTGCAGTTCTTGCTGCTGCCCCCGGGCGGGGGGGGGGGGTGGAGGCAGTGGGGTGCAGTTCCCCCGTAACTCGCAGCGGGGAGCAGTGGGGTGCAGTACCTCCTACTGCCCACAAGGGAGGCTATGTGGGTGCAGTTCCTCTTGTTGCCCCCAGGGAGAGGCAGTGGGGTGCAATTCCTCCTACCGCCCCCAGGGGTAGGCAGTGGAGTGCAGTTCCTCCTGTCACCTCCAGTGGAAGGCAGTGGGTTGCAGTTCCTCGGGCTGCCCCCAGGGGGAGACAGTGGGGTGCAGTTCCTGCTGTTGCCCCCAGGGGGAGACAGTGGGCATGCAGTTCCGGCCATTGCTCCCAGGGGGAGACAGTGGGGTGCAGTACCTCCTGCTGCCCCCAAGGGGAGGCAGTGGCGGTGCAGTATGTCCTGCTGCCCCCAGGGGGTGGCATTGGGGGTGCAGTTCCTCCTGCAGCCCCAAGGGGGACGCAGTGGGGCTGCAATTCCCTCTGTTGCTACCAGGGAGAGGCAGTGTTGGTGCAGTACCATGTGTTACCCCCCCCCCCCCCCTCCCAGGGGGAGGCAGTGGGGGTGCAGTTCCTCCTGTTGACCCCGGGGAGGCAGTGAGGGTGCAGTTCCTTGTGCAGCCGCTAGGGGGACGCAGGGGGGTCTGCAATTCCCTGTGCAGCCCACAGTGGGAAGCAGTGGGATGCAGTACCTCCTGCTGCCCCCAGGGGGAGGCATTGGGGTGCAGTTCCTCCTGCAGCCCCAAGGGGGACGCAGTGGGGCTGCAATTCCCTGTGCAGCCCACAGTGGGAAGCAGTGGGGTGCAGTACCTCCTGCTGCCCGCAGGTGGAGGCAGTGTGGGTGCAGTTCCCTCTGTTGCCACCAGGGAGAGGCAGTGTGGGTGCAGTACCATGTGTTACCCCCCCCCCCCCCACCGCAGGGGGAGGCAGTGGGGGTGCAGTTCCTCCTGTTGTCCCCGGGGGAGGCAGTGAGGGTGCAGTTCCTTGGTCAGTCGCTAGGGGGACGCAGGGGGCCTGCAATTCCCTGTGCGGCCCGCAGGGGGAGGCAGTGGGGTGCAGTACCTCCTCCTGCCCCCAGGCAGAGGCAGTGGTGTGCAGTTCCCTCTGTTGCACCCAGGGGGAGGCAGTGGGTGTGCATTTCACTGTGTTGCCCAATGGAGCGACAGTGGGGATGCAGTCCCAGTGTTGCCCCCAGGGGGAGACAGTAGACAATCAGTTCCGGCCATTGCCCCCAGGAGGAGACAGTAGGGTGCAGTTCCCTGAGCAGACCCCCGGGGGTGTCAGTGGGGCTGCAATTCCCTGTGTCACACCCCCCAGGGGGAGGCAGTGGGGCTGCAATTCCCTGTGTTGTCCCAGGAGGAGACAGTTCGGGTGCAGTATCCTGTGTTACCCCCAGAGGGAGGCAGTGGGGTGCAGTATCCTGTGTTACCCCCAGGGGGAGGCAATGCGGGTGCAGTATCCTGTGTTACCCCCAGAGGGAGGCAGTGGGGTGCAGTTCCCTCTGTAGCTCTCAGGGGAAGGCAGTGGGGATGCAGATCCCTGTGTTGCACCCAGGGGGAGGCAGTGGGGGTGCAGTTCTCGCTTTTAACCCCGGCGGAGTCAGTAGTATGCAGTTCCTCCTATTGCCCTGGGCGGGCAATGGGGTGCAGTCCCTCCTGCTGTCCAGAGGGGGAGGCAGTGGGGGTGCGGTACACTGTGTTACCCAAAGGGAGAGGAATTGGGGATGCAGTTCCCTGTGCAGCCCTCAGGGGCAGGCTGTGGGGTGATGTTCCTCCTGTTACTACCAGGGGACGGCAGTGAAGGTGCAGTTCCTGCTGTTTCCCCCAGTGGAGGCAGTGGAGAATGCAGTTTCCACTGTTGTCCCCAGGGGGAGGCAGTGAGGTGCAGTTCCCTCTGTTGCCCCCAGGAGGAGGCAGTGGGGGTGCAGTTCCCTCTGTTGCCTCCCGGGGAGGCAGTGCTGTGCAGTTCCCTCTGTTGCCCCAGGAGGAGGCAGTGGGGGTGCAGTTCCCTCTGTTGCCTCCCGGGGAGGCAGTGCTGTGCAGTTCCCTGTGTTGCCCCCGGGGGGAGGCAGAGGGGTGCAGTACCTCCTGCTGCCCCCAAGGGCAGGCAATGGGGGTGCAGTTCCTCCTGTTGCCCCCAGGGGGAGGCGGTGGGGTGCAGTTCCCACTGTTGCCCCCAGGGGGAGGCGGTGGGGGTATAGTTCCCATTGTTGCCCCCAGGGGGAGGCAGTGGGGTGCAGTACCCGGTGTTATCCCCAGGGGGAGGCAGTGGGTTGCATTTTCCTGTGCCACCCTCAGGGGGAGGCAGTGGGGTGTAGTTCCTGCTACTGCCCCAGGGGGAGGCAGTGGGGTGCAGTTCCTCCTGTTACCCCCAGGGGGAGGCAGTAAAGGTGCAGTTCCTCATGTTTCCCCCAGTGGAGGCAATGGAGTGCAATTTCCACTGTTGCCCTCAGGGGGAGGCAGTGGGGGTGCAGTTCCCTGTGTTGCCCCCAGGGGGAGGCAGTGGGGGTATAGATCCTCCTTTTGCCCCCAGAGAGGAAGTGGGAGTGCAGTTCTCGCTGCTAACCCCAGGGAGAGTCAATTGGATGGAGTTCTTTATATTGCCCCGAGGGCGAAGCAGTGGGGTGCACTTCCTCCTGCTGCCCCCAGGGGGAGGCAGTGGGGGTGCTGTACACGGTGTTACCCCCAGGGGGAGGCAGTGGGTTGCATTTTCCTGTGCAGCCCTCAGGAGGAGGCAGTGGGGTGTAGTTCCTACTACTGCCCCAGGGGGAGACAGTGGGGTGCAGTTCCTCCTGTTACCCCCAGGGGGAGGCAGTAAAGGTGCAGTTCCTCCTGTTTCCCCCAGTGGCGGCAATGGGGGATGCAGTTCCACTGTTGCCCACAGGGGGAGGCAGTGGGGATTCAGTTCTTGCTTTTGCCCCCAGGGGAGGCAGTGGGGTGCAGTTCCCTCTGTTGCCCCCAAGGGAAGGCAGTGGGGTGCAGTTCCCTGTATTGCCCCCAGGGGGAGGCAGTGGGTTGCAGTTCCTCCTTTTACCCCCAGGGGGAGGCAGTGGGGTTGCAGTTCCTCCTGTTACTCCTAGGGGGAAGCAGTGGGGTGCAGAACCTCCTGTTACTCCCAGGGGGAAGCAGTGGGGTGCAGCACCTCCTGTTACTCCCAGGGGGAAGCAGTGGGGTGCAGTACCTCCTGCTCCCCCAAGGGAAGGCAATGGAGGGTGCAGCTCCTCCTACTGTCCCCAGGGGGAGGCAGTGGGGTGCAATTCCTGCTGTTGCCCCCAGGGGTGAGACAATGGGGCGTGCAGTTTTGGTTATTGTCCCCAGGTGGAGACAGTGGGGGTGCAGTTCTGGCCGTTGCTACCAGGGGGAGGCAGTGGGTTGCCCAGGGGAAGGCAGTGGGGGTGCAGAACCCTGTCTACCCCCCCCCCCCCCCCCGGAGGAGGCAGTGAGGGTGCAGTTCCCTGTGCAGCCCCCAGGGGGAGGCAGTGGAGCTGCAATTCCCTGTGCAGCCCTCAGGGGGAGGAAGTGGGGTACAATGCCTCCTGCTGACCCCAGGCGGAGGCAGTGGAGTGCAGTTTCCTCTGTTGCACACAGGGAGAGGCAGTGGGGGTGCTGTACCAACTGTTGCCCCCAGGAGGAGGAAGTGGTGGTAGAGTTCTTGCTGCTGCCCCCGGGCGGGGGGGGGGGGAGGCAGTGGGGTGCAGTTCCCCCGATACTCGAAGCAGGGAGCAGTGGGGTGCAGTACATCCTACTGCCCACAAGGGAGGCTATGGGGGTGCAGTTCCTCTTGTTGCCCCCAGGGAGAGGCAGTGGGGTGCAATTCCTCCTACCGCCCCCAGGGGTAGGCAGTGGAGTGCAGTTCCTCCTGTCACCTCCAGTGGAAGGCAGTGGGTTGCAGTTCCTAGGACTGCCCCCAGGGGGAGGCAGTGGGGTGCAGTTCCTGCTGTTGCCCCCAGGGGGAGACAGTGGGCATGCAGTTCCGGCCATTACTCCCAGGGGGAGACAGTGGGGTGCAGTACCTCCTGCTGCCCCCAGGAGGAGGCAGTGAGGGTTCAGTTCCCTCTGTTTCCACCAGGGAGAGGCAGTGTGGGTGCAGTACCATGCGTTACCCCCCCCCCCCCCCCAGGGCGAGGCAGTTCCTCCTGTTGCCCCCGGGGGAGGCAGTGAAGGTGCAGTTCCTTGTGCAGCCGCTAGGGGGATGCAGGGGGGCTGCAATTCCATGTGCAGCCCTCAGGCAGAGGCAGTGGTGTGCAGTTCCCTCTGTTGCACCCAGGGGGAGGCAGTGGGTGCAGTTCCCTGTGGTGCCCCAGGGGGAGGCAGTGGGTGTGCATTGCACTGTGTTGCCCAATGGAGCGGCATTGGGGGTGCAGTTCCCAGTGTTGCCCCCAGGGGGAGACAGTAGACAATCAGTTCCGGCCATTGCCCCCAGGGGGAGACAGTGGGGTGCAGTACCTCTTGCTGCCCCAAAGGAGAGGCATTGGGGGTGCAGTTCCTCCTGCTGCCCCCAGGGGGAGACAGTGGGGTGCAGTTCCCTTTGTTGCACCCAGGGGGTGTCAGTGGGGTTGCAATTCCCTGTGTTACACCCCCCAGGGAGAGGCAGTGGGGGTGCAGTTCCTCCTGTTGCCCCCGGGAGACGCAGTGAGGGTGCAGTTCCCTGAGCAGCCCCCAGGGGGAGGCAGTGGGGCTGCAATTCCCTGTGCAGCCCTCAGGGGTCGGCAATGAGGTGCAGTACCTCCTGCTGCCCCCAGGTGTAGGAAGTGGGGTGCAGTTCCCTCTGTTGCACCCAGAGGGAGGCAGTGGATGCAGTTACCTGTGTTGCCCCAGGGGGAGGCAGTGGGGGTGCAGTATCCTGTGTTACCCCAGGGGGAGACAGTGCGGGAGCAGTATCCTGTGTTACCCCCAGAGGGAGGCAGTGGGGTGCAGTTCCCTGTGTTGCACCCAGGGGGAGGCAGTGGGGGTGCAGTTCTCGCTTTTAACCCCGGCGGAGTCAGTAGTATGCAGTTCCTCCTATTGCCCCGGGCGGGCAATGGGGTGCTGTCCCTCCTGCTGTCCAGAGGGGGAGGCAGTGGGGGTGCAGTACACTGTGTTACCCAAAGGGGGAGGAATTGGGGATGCAGTTCCCTGTGCCGCCCTCAGGGTGAGGCTGTGGGGTGATGGTCCTCCTGTTACTACCAGGGGACAGCAGTGATGGTGCAGTTCCTGCTGTTTCCCCCAGTGGAGGCAGTGGCGAATGCAGTTTCCACTGTTGTCCCCAGGGGGAGGCAGTGGGGTGCAGTTCCCTCTGTTGCCCCCAGGAAGAGGCAGTGGGGGTGCAGTTCCCTCTGTTGCCTCCCGGGGGAGGCAGTGGTGTGCAGTTCCCTGTGTTGCCCCCGGGGGAGGCAGTGGGGTGCAGTACCTCCTGCTGCCCCCAAGGGCAGGCAATGAGGGTGCAGTTCCTCCTGTTGCCGCCAGGGGGAGGCGGTGGGGTGCAGTTCCCGCTGTTGCCCCCAGGGTGAGGCGGTGGGGGTATAGTTCCCACTGTTGCCCCCAGGGGGAGGCAGTGGGGTGCAGTATGTACTGCTGCCCCCGGGGGAAGGCAGTGTGGTGCAGTTCCCTGTGTTACCCCCAGGGGGAGGCAGTAGGGTGCAGTTCCTTCTGCTGCCCCCAAGGGGAGGCAATGGGGGTGCAGTTCCTCTTGTTGCACCCAGGGGGTGGCAGTGTGGTGCAGTTCCCTGCGTTGCCCCCAGGGGGAGACGGTGGGGTGCAGTTCCCACTGTTGCCCCTAGGGGAGGCAGTGGGGTGCAATACGTCCTGCTGCCCCCAGGGGGAGGCAGTGGGGTGCAGTTCCTTCTGCTGCCCCCAAGGGGAGGCAATGGGGGTGCAGATCCTCTTGTTGCCCCCAGGGGGTGGCACTGGTGTGTAGTTCCTCCTACTGCCCCCAGGTGTAGGTAGTGGAGTTCAGTTCCTCCTGTCACCCCCAGGGGGAGGCAGTCGGGTGCAGTTCCTCAGATTGCCCCCAGGGGGAGGCGGTGGGGAGCAGTTCCCACTGTTGCCTCCAGGGGGAGGAGGTGGGGTGCTGTTTCCCACTGTTGCCCATGGGGGGAGGCAGTGGGGTGCAGTACATCCTGCCACCCCCAGGGGGAGGCAGTGGGGTGCAGTTCCCTGTGTTACCCCCAGGGGAGGCAGTGGGGTGCATTTCATCTTGTTCCCCAGGGGGTGGCAGTGGAGTGCAGTTCCCTGTGTTGCCCCCAAGGGGAGGCAGTGGGGTGCAGTACCTCCTGCTGCCCCCAAGGGGAGGCAATGGGGGTGCAGTTCCTCCTATTCCCCCCAGGGGGAGGCGGTGGGGTGCAGTTCCCACTGTCGCCCTTGGGGGAGGCAGTGGGGTGCAATACGTCCTGTTACCCCCAGGGACAGGCAGTGAGGTGTAGTTCCTTCTGCTGCCCCCAAGGCGAGGCAATGGGGGTGCAGTTCCTCTTGTTGCCCCCAGGGGGAGGGAGTGGGGTGCAGTTCCTCTTGTTGCCCCCAGGGGGAGGCAGTTGGGTGCAGTTCCTGCTGTTGCCCCCAGGGGTGAGTCAGTGGGGCGTGCAGTTCTGGCCATTGCTCCCAGGGGGAGGCAGTGTGGTTGCAGTTCCTCCTGTTACTCGCAGGGGGAAGCAGTGGGGTGCAGTACCTCCTGCACCCCAAGGGAAGGCAATGAAGGGTGCAGCTCCTCCTACTGTCCCCAGGGGGAGGCAGTGTGGTGCAGTTCCTCCTGTTGCCCCCAGAGAGAGACGGTGCAGTGCAGTTCCTGCTGTTGCCCCCAGGGGTGAGACAGTGGGGCATGCAGTTTCGGTTATTGCCCCCAGGTGGAGATAGTGGAGGTGCAGTTTTGGCCGTTGCTCCCAGGGGGAGGCAGTGGGTGCAGTTCCCTGTGTTGCCCAGGGAAAGGCAGTGGGGGTGCAGAACCCTGTGTTACCCCATGGGGGAGGCAGTGAGGGTGCAGTTCCCTGTGCATCCCCTAGGGGGAGGCAGTGGGGGTGCAGTTCCCTGTGCAGCCCCCAGGGGGAGGCAGTGGAGCTGCAATTCCCTGTACAGCCCTCAGGGGGAGGAAGTGGGGTACAGTGCCTCCTGCTGACCCCAGGCGGAGGCAGTGGGGTGCAGTTTCCTCTGTTGCACACAGGAAGAGGCAGTGGGGATGCTGTTCCCACTGTTGCCCCCAGGGGGAGGCAGTGGGGGTGCAGTTCTTGCTGCTGCCCCCGGCGGGGGGGGGGGGAGGCAGTGGGGTGCAGTTCCCCCTGATACTCGCAGCGGGGAGCAATGGGGTGCAGTGCCTCCTACTGCCCACAAGGGGAGCTATGGGGGGTGCAGTTCCTCTTGTTGCCCCCAGGGGAGGCAGTGGTTTGCAATTCCTCCTGCAGCCCCCAGGGGGAGGCAGTGACGGTGCAGTTTCTCCTGCAGCCGCCAGGGGGACGCAGTTGGGCTGCAATTCCCTGTGCAGCCCGCAGGGGGAGGCAGTGTGGGTGCAGTTCCCCCTGTTGCACCCAGGGGGAGGCAGTGGGGATGCAGTCTCTGTTGCCCCCATGGAGCGGTAGTGGGGGTGCAGTTCCCAGTATTGCCCCCAGGGGGAGACAGTAGACAATCAGTTCCGGCCATTGCCCCCAGGGGAGGCATGGGTGCAGTTCCCTGTGTTACACCCCCCAGGAGGAGGCAGTGTGGTTGCAGTACCCTGTGTTACACCCCCCAGGGGTCGGCAATGAGGTGCAGTACCTCCTGCTGCCCCCAGGTGTAGGAAGTGGGGTGCAGTTCCCTCTGTTGCACCCAGAGGGAGGCAGTGGATGCAGTTACCTGTGTTGCCCCAGGGGGAGGCAGTGGGGGTGCAGTATCCTGTGTTACCCCAGGGGGAGACAGTGCGGGAGCAGTATCCTGTGTTACCCCCAGAGGGAGGCAGTGGGGTGCAGTTCCCTGTGTTGCACCCAGGGGGAGGCAGTGGGGGTGCAGTTCTCGCTTTTAACCCCGGCGGAGTCAGTAGTATGCAGTTCCTCCTATTGCCCCGGGCGGGCAATGGGGTGCTGTCCCTCCTGCTGTCCAGAGGGGGAGGCAGTGGGGGTGCAGTACACTGTGTTACCCAAAGGGGGAGGAATTGGGGATGCAGTTCCCTGTGCCGCCCTCAGGGTGAGGCTGTGGGGTGATGGTCCTCCTGTTACTACCAGGGGACAGCAGTGATGGTGCAGTTCCTGCTGTTTCCCCCAGTGGAGGCAGTGGCGAATGCAGTTTCCACTGTTGTCCCCAGGGGGAGGCAGTGGGGTGCAGTTCCCTCTGTTGCCCCCAGGAAGAGGCAGTGGGGGTGCAGTTCCCTCTGTTGCCTCCCGGGGGAGGCAGTGGTGTGCAGTTCCCTGTGTTGCCCCCGGGGGGAGGCAGTGGGGTGCAGTACCTCCTGCTGCCCCCAAGGGCAGGCAATGAGGGTGCAGTTCCTCCTGTTGCCCCCAGGGGGAGGCGGTGGGGTGCAGTTCCCGCTGTTGCCCCCAGGGTGAGGCGGTGGGGGTATAGTTCCCACTGTTGCCCCCAGGGGGAGGCAGTGGGGTGCAGTATGTACTGCTGCCCCCGGGGGAAGGCAGTGTGGTGCAGTTCCCTGTGTTACCCCCAGGGGGAGGCAGTAGGGTGCAGTTCCTTCTGCTGCCCCCAAGGGGAGGCAATGGGGGTGCAGTTCCTCTTGTTGCACCCAGGGGGTGGCAGTGTGGTGCAGTTCCCTGCGTTGCCCCCAGGGGGAGACGGTGGGGTGCAGTTCCCACTGTTGCCCCTAGGGGAGGCAGTGGGGTGCAATACGTCCTGCTGCCCCCAGGGGGAGGCAGTGGGGTGCAGTTCCTTCTGCTGCCCCCAAGGGGAGGCAATGGGGGTGCAGATCCTCTTGTTGCCCCCAGGGGGTGGCACTGGTGTGTAGTTCCTCCTACTGCCCCCAGGTGTAGGTAGTGGAGTTCAGTTCCTCCTGTCACCCCCAGGGGGAGGCAGTCGGGTGCAGTTCCTCAGATTGCCCCAGGGGGAGGCGGTGGGGAGCAGTTCCCACTGTTGCCTCCAGGGGGAGGAGGTGGGGTGCTGTTTCCCACTGTTGCCCATGGGGGGAGGCAGTGGGGTGCAGTACATCCTGCCACCCCCAGGGGGAGGCAGTGGGGTGCAGTTCCCTGTGTTACCCCCAGGGGAGGCAGTGGGGTGCATTTCATCTTGTTCCCCAGGGGGTGGCAGTGGAGTGCAGTTCCCTGTGTTGCCCCCAAGGGGAGGCAGTGGGGTGCAGTACCTCCTGCTGCCCCCAAGGGGAGGCAATGGGGGTGCAGTTCCTCCTATTCCCCCCAGGGGGAGGCGGTGGGGTGCAGTTCCCACTGTCGCCCTTGGGGGAGGCAGTGGGGTGCAATACGTCCTGTTACCCCCAGGGACAGGCAGTGAGGTGTAGTTCCTTCTGCTGCCCCCAAGGCGAGGCAATGGGGGTGCAGTTCCTCTTGTTGCCCCCAGGGGGAGGGAGTGGGGTGCAGTTCCTCTTGTTGCCCCCAGGGGGAGGCAGTTGGGTGCAGTTCCTGCTGTTGCCCCCAGGGGTGAGTCAGTGGGGCGTGCAGTTCTGGCCATTGCTCCCAGGGGAGGCAGTGTGGTTGCAGTTCCTCCTGTTACTCGCAGGGGGAAGCAGTGGGGTGCAGTACCTCCTGCACCCCAAGGGAAGGCAATGAAGGGTGCAGCTCCTCCTACTGTCCCCAGGGGGAGGCAGTGTGGTGCAGTTCCTCCTGTTGCCCCCAGAGAGAGACGGTGCAGTGCAGTTCCTGCTGTTGCCCCCAGGGGGTGAGACAGTGGGGCATGCAGTTTCGGTTATTGCCCCCAGGTGGAGATAGTGGAGGTGCAGTTTTGGCCGTTGCTCCCAGGGGGAGGCAGTGGGTGCAGTTCCCTGTGTTGCCCAGGGAAAGGCAGTGGGGGTGCAGAACCCTGTGTTACCCCATGGGGGAGGCAGTGAGGGTGCAGTTCCCTGTGCATCCCCTAGGGGGAGGCAGTGGGGGTGCAGTTCCCTGTGCAGCCCCCAGGGGGAGGCAGTGGAGCTGCAATTCCCTGTACAGCCCTCAGGGGGAGGAAGTGGGGTACAGTGCCTCCTGCTGACCCCAGGCGGAGGCAGTGGGGTGCAGTTTCCTCTGTTGCACACAGGAAGAGGCAGTGGGGATGCTGTTCCCACTGTTGCCCCCAGGGGGAGGCAGTGGGGGTGCAGTTCTTGCTGCTGCCCCCGGGCGGGGGGGGGGGGAGGCAGTGGGGTGCAGTTCCCCCTGATACTCGCAGCGGGGAGCAATGGGGTGCAGTGCCTCCTACTGCCCACAAGGGGAGCCTATGGGGGGTGCAGTTCCTCTTGTTGCCCCCAGGGGAGGCAGTGGTTTGCAATTCCTCCTGCAGCCCCCAGGGGGAGGCAGTGACGGTGCAGTTTCTCCTGCAGCCGCCAGGGGGACGCAGTTGGGCTGCAATTCCCTGTGCAGCCCGCAGGGGGAGGCAGTGTGGGTGCAGTTCCCCCTGTTGCACCCAGGGGGAGGCAGTGGGGATGCAGTCTCTGTTGCCCCATGGAGCGGGAGTGGGGGTGCAGTTCCCAGTATTGCCCCCAGGGGGAGACAGTAGACAATCAGTTCCGGCCATTGCCCCAGGGGAGGCATGGGTGCAGTTCCCTGTGTTACACCCCCCAGGAGGAGGCATTGTGGTTGCAGTACCCTGTGTTACACCCCCCAGGGGTCGGCAATGGGGTGCAGTACCTCCTGCTGCCCCCAGGTGGAGGAAGTGGGGTGCAGTTCCCTCTGTTGCACCCAGAGGGAGGCAGTTGGTGCAGTTCCCTGTGTTGCCCCAGGGGGAGGCAGTGGGGTTGCAGTACCGTGAGCAGCCCCAGGGGGAGGCAGTGGGGCTGCAATTCCCTGTGTTACACCCCCAGGGGGAGGCAGTTGGTGCAGTTCCCTGTGTTGCCCCGGGAGAGGCAGTGGGGGTGCAGTATCCTGTGTTACCCCAGAGGGAGGCAGTGGGGTGCAGTTCCCTCTGTAGCTCCCGGGGGAAGACAGTGGGGGTGCAGTATCCTGTGTTACCCCCAGAGGGAGGCAGTTTGGGTGCAGTATCCTGTGTCACCCCCCGGGAGAGGTAGTGCGGGTGCAGTATCCTGTGTTACCCCCAGAGGGAGGCAGTGGGGTGCAGTTCCCTGTGTTGCACCCAGGGGGAGGCAGTGGGGGTGCAGTTCCCTGTGTTTAACCCGGGGGAGGCAGTGGGGGTGCAGTTCTCGCTTTTAACCCCAGCGGAGTCAATAGTATGCACTTCCTCCTATTGCCCCAGGCGGGCAGTGGGGTGCAGTTCCTCCTGCTGTCCCCAGGGGGAGGCAGTGGGGGTGCAGTTCCTCCTGCTGTCCACAGGGGGAGGCTGTGGGGGTGCAGCACACTGTGTTACCCAAAGGGGGAGGAATTTGGGATGCAATTCCCTGTGCAGCCCTAAGGGGGAGGCTGTAGGGTGATGTTCCCTCTGTTGCCCCCAGGAGGAGGCAGTGGGGGTGCAGTTCCCTCTGTTGCCTCCCGGGGGGAGGCAATGGGGGTGCAGTTCCTCCTGTTGCCCGCAGGGGGAGGCGGTGGGGTGCAGTTCCCACTTTTGCCCCCAGGGGGAGGTGGTGGGGTGCAATACGTCCTGTTACCCCCAGGGGAGGCAATGAGGTGCAGTTCCTCCTGCTGTCCCCAGGGGAGGCAGTGGGGGTGCAGTTCCTCCTGCTGTCCACAGGGGGAGGCTGTGGGGGTGCAGCACACTGTGTTACCCAAAGGGGGAGGAATTTGGGATGCAATTCCCTGTGCAGCCCTCAGGGGGAGGCAGTGGGGTGCTGTTCCCCCTGTTGCCCCCAGGAGGAGGCAGTGGGGGTGCAGTTCCCTCTGTTGCCTCCCGGGGGGAGGCAATGGGGGTGCAGTTCCTCCTGTTGCCCGCAGGGGGAGGCGGTGGGGTGCAGTTCCCACTTTTGCCCCCGGGGGAGGTGGTGGGGTGCAATACGTCCTGTTACCCCCAGGGGGAGGCAATGAGGTGCAGTTCCTTCTGCTGCCCCCAAGGGGAGGCAATGGGGGTGCAGTTCCTCTTGTTGCCCCAGGGGGAAGCAGTGGGGTGCAGTTCCTGCTGTTGCCCCCAAGGGTGAGACAGTGGGGCGTGCAGTTCCTCTTGTTGCCCCCAGGGGCGAGACAGTGGGGGTGCTGTTCTGGCCGTTGCTCCCAGGTGGAGGCAGTGGGTGCAGTTCCCTGTGTTGCCCAGGGGAAGGCAGTTGGTGTGCAGTACCCTGTGTTACCCCCCGGCGAGGCAGTGAGGGCGCAGTTCCCTGTGCAGCCCCCAGGGGGAGGCAGTGGAGCTGCAATTCCCTGTGCAGCCCTCGGGGGAGGAAGTTGGGTGCTGTGCTTCATGCTGACCCCAAGCGGAGGCAGTGGGGTGCAGTTTCCTCTGTTGAACCCAGGGAGAGGCAGTGGGGATGCTGTTCCCACTGTTGCCCCCAGGGGGAGGCAGTGGGGTGCAGTTCTTGCTGCTGCCCATGATCAACGGTCGGGGATGGGGAGGCAGTGGGGTGCAGTTCCCTCTGTTGCTCCGAGGAGAAGGTAGAGTGGGTGCAGTTCCCTGTGTTATTCCCAGGGGGAGACAGTGAGGGTGCAGTCCCTCCTTTTAGTCCCGGGGGAGGCAGTGGGGTGCAGTGCCTCCTGCTGCCCCCAGGGGGAGACAGTGGGGGTGCAGTCCCTCCTTTTAGTCCCGGGGGCGGCAGTGGGGTGCAGTGCCTCCTGCTGCCCCCAGGCGGAGGCAGTGGCATGCAGTTCCCTCTGTTGCACCCAGGGGGAGGCAGTGGGGATGCAGTTCCTAGTGCTGCTCCCAGGGGGAGAGAGTGGACATGCAGTTCCGGCCATTGCCCCCAGGGGAAACAGTGGGGTGCTGTACCTCCTGCTGCCACCAAGGGGAGGCAGTGGGGTTCAGTGCCTCCTGCTGCCCCCAGGGGGAGGCAGTGGGGTGCAGTACCTCCTGCTGCCCCCAGGGGGAGGCAGTGGGGATGCAGTTCCTAGTGTTGCTCCCAGGGGGAGAGAGTGGACATGCAGTTCCGGCCATTGCCCCCAGGGGAAACAGTGGGGTGCTGTACCTCCTGCTGCCACCAAGGGGAGTCACTGGTGGTGCAGTTCCTCTTGCTACCCCCAGGGGGAGGTTTTGGGGGATGCAGTTCCTCCTGCTGCCCCCAGGAGGAGGCAGTGGGAGTGCAGTTCCTTCTGTTGCCCCCAGGGGGAGGCAGTGGGGTGCAGTACCTCCTGCTGCCCCCAGGCGGAGTCAGTGGGGGTGCAGTTCCTCCTGCTGCCCCCAGGAGGAGGCAGTGGAGGTGCAGTTCCCTGTGTTGCCCCAGGGGGAGGCAGTGGGGGTGCAGTATCCTGTGTTACCCCCAGAGGGAGGCAGTGGGGTGCAATTCCCTCTGTAGTCACCAAGGAAAAACAGTGGGGGTGCAATTCCCTGTGTTGCTCCCAGGAGGAGGCAGTGGGGGTGCAGTTCTCGCTTTTAATCCCGGCGGAGTCAGTAGGATGCAGTTCCTCCTATTGCCCCAGGGGGCAGTGAGGTGCAGTCCCTCAGCTGTTCCAGGGGGAGGCAGTGGGGGTGCAGTTCCCTCTGCAGCCCCTGTGTTACACCCAGGGGGAGGCAGTGGAGGTGCAGTTCCTCCTACTGCCCCCAGGGGAAGGCAGTGGGGGTGTGGTTCCTCAGATTGCCCCCAAGGGAAGGCAGTGGGGTGCAGTTCCTGCTGTTGCCCCCAAGGTGAGACAGTGGGCATGCAGTTCCGGCCATTGCTCCCAGGGGGAAACAGTGTGGTGCAGTGCCTCCTGCTGCCCCCAGGAGGAGGCAGTGGGGGTGCAGTTCCCTCTGTTGCTCCCTGGGGAGGCAGTGGGGTGCAGCACCTTCTGCTGCCCCCAGGCGGAGGCAGTGGGGTGCCGTTCCCTCTGTGCCCCCTGGGGGAGGCATTGGGGTGCAGTACCTTCTGCTGCTCCCAGGCGGAGGCAGTGGGTTGCCGTTCCCTCTGTGGCACCCAGGGGGAGGCAGTGGGTGCAGTTCCCTGTGTTGCCCCAGGGGGATGCAGTGGGGTGTGCAGTACCCTGTGTTACCTCCAGGGGGAGGCAGTGGGGGTGTAATTCCTCCTGTTGCCCCCAGGGGAGAAAGTGAGGGTGCAGTTCCCTGTGCAGCCCCCAGGGGGAGGCAGTGGGGGTGCAATTCTCTGTGCAGCCCTCATGGGGAGGCAGTGTAATGGGAGAGGTGTTTTCAGAACCCCAAAATGTATCATGGAGTGCAACCAACCTCACCTTTAATGGATTGTTGCTTTTGAAGCACACGGCTTGTTCCCCAGGTGTAGTATTACAATTATGGACACGTGGTTTTTAAAACATAGCAATGTTCATTCCATGAACTCAAATTAACCTTTTAAATAAACATTGGATCTCTCAACACCCCTTACTTCAAAGATAACCCCGAAAATAAGACACTACCCAATCCTGCAAACTGTTCCTTTACACATCCAAAAGACTTAACAAATCCTTCAAACAGAAGCACATTAGATTTATATTCAATACTGAGACCTTTTTACAATTCCAATTTCACCAAAGGATTAAGAGATAGTCCCTTCATGGCAGAGATCCCCAGCAATGCAGCTCACAGCCACACCAAGCTTTCTTCAAACTGAAACTAAACTCCCAAAAGCAGAAGTG